>NC_056599.1:9118884-9197389 GCF_018340385.1 Cyprinus carpio | reverse complement strand
CCGCGCTCAAGTCCGAAGCAGATCCTCAGCACACTGAAGATCTCGCACCCAAATTCGACCCTTTTGCATCCGCATCTGCACCAGCGTTATCAGCGTCTTGTTCCCTGGCCTCCTCTGCGCCCTTAGCCAGACTGCGCCGGTCAGGGCGCTTACGCTCAGTGCAGCCAAGCTCAGACACGATACAACGAAATCCATGATTCTGGTCTAGAGAGCTTTGGGGTGTTTTTCTAGACCAGCTCAGCCACCCAGCATGAAGGGGTTTCAGCGTCCCCCGACCTCCGGGGGGCCCCCGTTCACCACACACAGCGCGCACGCCGACTTTCACACAAACCCACTCTCAAACATTTGCACCCCAGTACCCCACAGCCGCACACAGACTCCTTCACGGGGATGGATAATAAATCAGTAGACATGCCCTCCACCAGTGAGACGGCTCATTCCTGGGCCTGTAGCCCCCCAAACCCAGTCCTCTAGTCTTCCGGTTTCGCCACCCCGACCCCGAGCTGAACATCATTAAGGTGGAGAAGCCTAGAAATAGCTAAAATCTGTACTTCTGTACGGTCCAAAATACTTTGGGGTTACAGTGTATTTTATGTGCACAACTGTTTTTAGCTGCCAGAGAGGAAACTCATACCAAGTAAAAAAAAGTTTCCTTATGTTTCTGTTTATTTAATTGTACACAGTAAATTTTGGCTTTTTATATGAAATGAAAAATAAAATATTCATAGACATAGTTGTGGTTTTATTTTTGTATTTCTGGTTTATTTAAGCACAGGATCGAACGCAGTATCATAACAAAACACTCATTGGTTTTAGGAAAAATGAAAAACAGCAATAGTTTGTTGAATTATTTTATTTTTGATGTTTAATACAGGTATGGTCTATTCTAATGTTTTAAGATTGAAATAGGAATGAAACGTCTGTTTTAGAAATAAATATTTGATCATAAATGGTATGACTACATGTTGTTGTTTTTTTAATGCTTAGAAATCAGCTTTAAAACAAGTATAAAAAATGAAATAAGACTGAAACTTTTGTCTTCCCTTAAATGGACACGTTATTTTTATTTACAAAATAACTAGCATATGCAACTTTTTTGGTAGAATTTGACAAAATTTTGAATAATGATAGAGTACAACATAAATATTCCAAATGGTATTTTTGCCCTAGCCTGAATCACTACGGTAAGCCTGTGAGATGTAGTTGTATTTGAGAGCTTACTGTATACTTCTGTCATTCCTACGCTCATCAGTAATTGAAGAAAAGATGGTCAAGTTACTACTAAATGCGGCTGAAGGAGTCGTATAGCAACTGAAAGCCATAACAAATGAACGTAGAACCAAAAAGAGTTTGCAAGCAAATAATGAGAGCGACAGAGCCGGTAATAATCAAGAATTCAGATGTAGGCTACTTTTAGCTTGCACAGCATCACAATTATGAATGGTTTACAAAACAGTGGGTATGCTGGTACTACTTTAATCTATTTGCTTTTATAGCCTGCTAAACAAGTTACAGTGGTTTCTATCGCTTTAGTTTATCTGATATATGATACTGATAGCAGTCTTTAATGTAAAGTTATTTTTTAAACAATTGTTTTCAACAATGCTAAACAAGACAGTAATAGGGTGCTGTCAGATTGAGAAGCAGGGGGCAAACGGTTCTGACGTGAAAAAGAGGGTCGTGAACATACAGTAAAGTAGATTACTACATGAACAAATGACAGACGAATGGACAAAAGGAAATGATTGAAAGTTTTATTTTATTTTTTATTTTTTTTTTGTTAAGGTGTCTGTCTCTGGATACGTTCTTTCATTATGTTCATTAGACAAAATCTGTTTTCTGGAACAATCGAATTGTTGTAAGAGGAAAAAAATCGACTGAGAGGAAAAAATAAATATGTGCGGAAGTGGAACTGATATAATTCAGAGTATGTTTGGTAACACTGTTATTTAAAGGTTGTCCTTGGTACACTTTCCAGTTCCTTACTATCTATCATTATATACTTATGCCACATTACAATTCAAGTACGGGGGTCGGTGAGGGCCAAACGAACCTAAGCCTAACGCGGTATATTTTGAGTAAGGACATGAACACCGGACATGCACAGTAGTTAATAAATATTTCCCAGTACTTAAATGTATAATTACACTGTTAGGAAACCTTAAAATAAAGTGTAATAAAGTGTTTTTTGTTTGTTTGTTTGTTTGTTTGTTTTAGTGAATAACATTGTACTTAGGTGGTTTCTTGAATAGAGCGCATTTGAGGTCACTTCTTGTTATAGTGCTTTTCAAAGTGAACACCGTGTCACACCAGAGATAAGGCTGATATTTTCTTATCCTGACAGCAGTGAGTTTAAACATCTCATTTGGAGGAATCTCGCACCTCTCTCATCAGGATACTTAGAGGATTTTGACAAACAGTCAGCGACCTTCAAAAGTGTAGATTTCAAAACAAGACTTAGATCCGAAACCTCATGCAATGTTACGATCAAGGGAGGATAAAGCAAATGGGCAAAATCTTTGTTCTTTGTATACTTATTAAATTCAACACTAATACCATGATAAGCTAACCTGCATCCATACTGTTTTTTCTTTAGAATCTATATCACTTCTGTTAACAGGAAGTGAAATGAATACCATTTGTATGTCTTGTGTTTGTCAGGATTGAAATACTGATATACATTATTATCACTGTACACATAAATAGCAATCAAATGATTCCTTGTCAAGTGACCTTTTGGGAACTTGACAAACATTTCATCCACTTCCCAACCAATTTTAAATTGAGCTGAGTTATTGATTTCTTTCATTAGATATTTTGTCTTCACCAGATGTGCCATTTTTGATTTACAGCCCTTATAGTAGTCATCAACAGATTTCAGTGCCATATCCGATTTCAGCCTTTCAACAGCATCTCTGTGATCCCGCAACAACAGGGATCATAATGATCAGTCATCAGTATTCATGTCTGTAATATTCATACTAGAACACAAGCTTACCTGTCCTAGAGCAGCTGAGATGATCAGCAGCATCTTGATTCAGTCAAGTGATCTAGTAGATCTAGTGAAGAGCAGATGCTGAAAGACAAGAAACACAACCTTTTTCTCAAATACTCAGTAAAATGTTTAAATTTGTATTGAATGACTTAAATCTTACCTGAGAAATATTGTTATACGTCTCTTTTTGTCAGATTCTGTTTTCTTTTCTGATATTTTTCAGGATAGCAGGAACAGTGATGAGAAGAGAAGATCAGAAAAGTCAGTCGGTCACAGCCAGATGACAATGACTCTTCAAACCACAAGATGAGGAAAGTGCCTTTTTTTATAATGCTTATAATGTGTGTTTTTTTTTTTTTTTAATCACTGAAGTGCATATTGTAGCAATCTGATTTCAAAATAATTGCATGCATGAATTTGCATAAACTTGCTGATGAAAATGATAACTTAAGCCTGAGTAAAAAAAAAAAAAACTGGGTTTGTGTTTGACTCTTATTATAAATGTTTACATTTTACATTTTTAAAATGTTTCCTTGAGCAGCAAATCAGCATATCAGAATGATTTATGAAGGAACATGTGACACTGAAGACTGGAGTAATGATTCAGCTTTGCATCACAAGAATAAATTACATTTTAAAATATATTCAAATAGAAAACAGTTATTTTAAATTGTAATAGTATTTCATTAAATGCTGGATCAAATAAATGCAGCCTTGGTGATAAGAAGAGGTTGAAAAAAGTGCAGAAAGGTTCACAAATTCTTAAGTAATCAAAGAAAGAATGTTTGCATGCAAAGCAGATCTGAAAGATGTGACACTAAAAATGATTAAAAACACTTTAAAATGTATGTGGGAATCAAGCAGCATGCATCTGTTTTCGACAGATAGCAGTGTTCAAATTAAGGTTGTTTCTTGTAGTTCCTAAAAGACTTTTGATTAAGTCCAGCACTTTACACAGACAAATGCCATTCACATTGTCTTCAGAAAATGTTCAGATCTGGTCTGAATTGTTTTGATCTGCTCTTGGCACATTGTTGGATCAGTTTTATCTTTTTGCTCTACTGACTGCACACAGTTCATAAGGGTTGAAGATTAGATGTATGACTGGTAACTTAGTGATCCAGCTTGATAATATTCTAAGCCAAACCTCAAAGTGTGTGTCTAGGAATCATTATTGACGAAACTATTGTAATAAAGAGTCATACTGATTTTCAGACAATGGCCGGTAGGTGGTACTGTTTCAAAGCGTTACAATGACTATAGGCTTCACCTGTTCACACCATCATTCATTGATTGGGTTTGAACAGCTGATTATATCACAAATCTGTAAGCAACTTTTGACTGTTGATAGATTTCATAACATTTTACAATATGTGTCTGTAAAGTCTGACCACAATTAAGTTTTTTTTTTTTTTTTTTTTTTTTTTTTTTTGTATGTACACAAAACAGCTCACTGACCAAAGAAATATTACAACTTATTATACAATTTTAACTAAACCACTGCCAACAGAGGCATTATTTTTTTTTTATAGCACAGGGGTCTCCAAACTCAGTTCTGCTGTGCCGTGTCCTGCAGAGTTTAGCTCCAACCCTAATTAAACACACCTGATCCAACTAATCAAGGTCTTACTAAGCATAGTAAAAACTTCCAGGCAGGTATGTTTAGGAAAAGTTGGAGCTAAACTCAGGACACTAGTCCTCCAGGACAGAGTTTGGAGTCACCTGGTATAGCCATGCTCTGCAGAGCACTTCTCGAGACTCATTTATAAATCCTTACATACACTACTTTTTGAAAGTTTGGGGTCAGTAAGACTTGTAATGTTTTTTAAAAAAGTATCTTATGCTCATCAGGCCTGCATTTATTTGATCAAAAATACAGCAGAAAAAAAAAACAGTAATCTGCCAAAATGTTATTACAATATGAAATCTTTTTTTCTATTTTAATATCCTTTAAAATATCATTTATTCTGTGATGCAAAAGCGGAATTTCAAAATCAGCCATTACTCCAGTATAAAGTGTCACATGCTCCTTCAGAAATCATTCCAATATGCTGATTATTATCAGAAATTCTCAATGTTGGCAACAGTGTTGTACTGCCAAATATTTTTTGTAAACTGCCGATACTTTTTTCAGGATTCTTTGCTGAATAAAAAGTTAAAAAGAACAGCATTTATTCAAAATAGTAAATCTTTTCTCAAACAATATAAATCTTTTCTATCACTTCTTATCAATTTAACACATCCTTGCGGAATGAAAGTTTAATTTCTTTCAAAAAATGAAAGAATAAAAATTTACTGACCCCAAACTTTTGATATGGTACATGTATTTATGTTAAAAAAGATTTCTACCTTTTTAAATAAATGCTGTTCTTTTTAACTTTTTATTCATCAAAGAATCCTGAATCGTGCAAAAAAGTATCACCAGCTTCCTAAAAATATTTGGCTGTTGCAAACATTGATAATTCTAATAATAAATCAGCATATTAGAATGATTTCTGAAGGATCGTGTGACACTTTATACTGGAGTCATGATGCTGTAAATTCAGCTTTGCATCACAGATATAAATTCTATTTTAAAGGATATTTAAATAGAAACCATTATTTTATATTCTAATAACATTTTGCAAGATTACAGTTTTTTTTTTTTTTTTTTTTTTTTTTTTTTGCATTTTTGATCAAATAAATGCAGCCTTGGTGAGCAGAAGAGACTTCTTTAAAAAAACACAAGTCTTACTGATCCCAAACTTTTGAACGGTAGTGTATTTTTCAAGTGCGTATACTCAGAAGATGTTCAGTGAACTTAATCAAACTGAGTTAAGCTTTTCTAAAGTTCACGTAAGAAGACTTGAATAATTAAATGTATTGTTGAACAAACCTAATGAATTAGAATTTGTCAATTATTTACTGCTTAAATCAATCTTTTTCATTTAACTGCTAGCTACTAATACATTTGTGACTGAATGTAGTGAGATGAACCCTTAAGAAAACTCATCATTGCTCATTTTGTAAAGCGTCATGGTTCTGCTTCCCACAACGAAAAAACAAGCTTCACTCTTCGGCACAATGAAAACCACAAAAACTCCAACATCACAGGAAATCTCAGTCTCCTAAGTAAGATTAAGCTGATAAATATTAAGTCAGTTTTTATTTTTAAATATTTAAGTGGATTGAACTTCTGTTTAAGTTTACTCAAACAAATTAAATACAACAAGAAGCAAAAAATCTCTCTTTTTTTTATTGATTTTTTTTTTTTTTTTTTTTTTTGCTCTAAGCTGTATTGGTGGCTACTGTAAAAAATCTAATGAGCTATTTACTTTAAAAAAATAAGGTAACAGTATTACACATAATTTTTTTGAGTAGTTTTTCAGGCTTGATTTTATAATGTAATCTACCTGAATAAATCATGTGAAATCTCCTAAATTAATTAATCTATGACACAACGAATTTAATATAATTGTGGAAATGTGCTCATTTATTTTACGTTTATTCTCAGGTCTGTGATTTTAAATGAGGTATGTTTGTATTCTGTTATTTTATACATTTACAAGACTGTATACAGCCAATCAGCTCAAGTAGGAAACTACTTGAGAAATGCTGGAAAGTAGGCACTAGCACTAGCAAAGCTACTGCTCATTAAACAAGGCATAACGCCTTAGAGGAGTGGTATCCATAACCACAAGTTCTACTCTTCTGCACAGTGGTAACGATTGCAGTGTGCAAAGGAAACTTCAATGTAACAGAAACTCTTACAAATGTCAAACGTAACTGAACATTAAACATTAATAGATGCTTCCCTTCACTCAAAAACATAAAGTAGCATTTAATTTCAAAATTTACTCTCCATTTCCAGCCACATGCAAAGCATGCTGAGAACTAACAATAATCTCTAAAATAAAACTGCAACATAGAGCTAATTCTCTTAAAATAAATAGGCAGCCTTCTTTCCTTAATGATTTAGTTTAATCAGTTCCCCAATTCAAGCACCAAACTGAAAAAGTCTCCTTAAAAAAATGAGGAAAACCTATCTCTTGGTTTTATTAGTAAAAAGTCCTCATTATTTTCTATGCAACACTGAATCACAATTTCTTTAATGAAATCCACACATTATTTTTAATTATCACCTTAATTTCTTTAATGAAAATTACAAGACCCATGATTCATTTAAATTGTTCAGCAAAAATGTGTAAATATGAGCAAAGGAATTTTTTTGAAAACAAAATCACGTAAAGGCCACTGAATTGGGTCACATAAAAGTAACTTTAATTCATTATGCTGAAATTATGTAAATAAATTGTGTTTTCTAACAAAGAATTATTGAACAAAACTGTGAGAAAAACATTCTATATATATATAGAAATGTTGTACATGATTTTATCATTTGAATTTAAGCATTTTGTTCAGCGCACAACACATTACTTCATTTTGGTCTTGGTTGGTTTCTTGAATAGAGCACAGTTGAGGTCACTTCTTGTTCCAGTGCTGTTCAACATATACACAGTGTCACACCAGAGATTTTTCTCATCTCTTTTTGTCCTAACAGCAGTGACATTAAACATCTCATACGGAGGAATCAGCACCTCTTTCTCATGAGGATGCTTGGAATATTTTGCAATATTAGCACCTTCACAAGTGTAGATTTCAAAACAAGATACATTTCCAAAAATCTTTGTTTTGTTAGGATCAATAGAGGAAGAAGTAAATGAGCCAAAACGAATTTTTCCATTCTGATAATTCTGAATAAATGTAAGCTTTGTACGACGATAAGTATAATAGCATTTCTTTTGTGTTTTCTTCAGAATCTGTATCGCATCTGTTAACAGAAAGTGAAGTGAATACCATTTGTATTTTTTGGTTTTGTAGCTGTCCTTGCCATCATGATCAGCTTCCTTAAACTCCTTATATACCTCAAAAACTGAGCTACTGTACACATGAATAGCGATTAAATGATTCTTTGTCAAGTTATCTCCTGGTTGCGTGTAATTATCTGCTTTAGCATGGTTCCAAGCATTTGCAAAATTAGAATTGGTAGACATTTCATGATTCATAAATGTTGTCTTCACCAGGTCTGTCATGTTCTCTCTGCAGCGCTTATATTGATCATCAACTGAATTATTTGCCATATCCAGTGGAAATGGCTGTCCTTCAACAGCAGCTCTGTGATCCTGCAGCAACAGGATTCATAATAATCAATCATCAGTATTCATGTCTGTAATATTCATACTAGAACACAAGCTTACCTGTCCTAGAGCAGCTGAGATGAGAAGAAGAGTTTCAATAATCAGCAGCATCTTGATTCAATCAAATCCCTCAGATGATCTTGTAGATCTAGTGAAGAGCAGATGCTGAAAGACAAGAAACACAACAGCGTTTCACAAATACTAAACCAGTGACACTGAGTATAATAGAAAGCAATATGTGCATTGACCTTTCATGTGAACACCAAATTTACCTGAGAATATTGTTCTCTCTTTTTTCTGGAGCAACAATGAGAGGAGATCCAAAGATCAGAAAAGTCAGCCACTAAGAGGGACGACAACTCTTCAAACCAAAAGATGAGAAAATAGGCTGTTTTATATCCCTGGTAGTGTGTGTGTGTGTGTGTGTGTGTGTGTGTGTGTGTGTGTGTGTGTGTGTGTGTGTGTGTGTGTGTGAGTGTGTGTGTATGTGTGTGTGTGTATGTGTGTGTGTGTAGATTATAATCACTTGTGAAGATCTGGGGGGGGGGGTGTATGTGTGGTGTGTGTGTGTTGTGTGTGTGTGTGTGTGTGTGTGTGTGTGTGTGTGTGTGTGTGTGTGTGCGCAGATCATAATCACTTATGAGGATCTTGTGTTTGTGTGGTTTCACACTGGACAAACTCTTGAGTTCCTGTCTGTCTAACATGCCAGATATTCTCAAAATGTGTAATAATGGTAAATGTGGAAATTGTTGAAAACATACAGACATTCATTTAAATATGTAAGAAGGATATCTCATCTCTAATTCAACCTTTAAACTTAACTTTCAAAAGAAGAAGAAGAATCATATAAGTTGATTAATTCATAAATGTAAATTTTTATATATATATATATATATATATATATATATATATATATATATATTATATATATATATAAAATTGCATAGGTTTATATATTTTTTTTTATCAAATGTACAGCTGTACAGTTTAATTTTTTGCATCTTGAAAAAATATTTCTGTGTTCTGTATCCCTTTGTGTTGTGTTTAACTTTTTCTGTTCGGAAGATTAATGATCCTTTAAATCTCCTTTGTGAATTCTTTAAAAGGTATAAATAGTCCTAACTTGAGATGAGCTCACAAAAATAGATGGCTGCCAACTACTAAATGTTTTATAAAATCCTGACTTTATCATGAATTACAGCAGGAATAAGTGTTAATAAAGCAGTTATTAACACACTGAGCAACTATTATCATGTGTCTAAACAATAAGATTTATATATTTACACTTAAATAGTTTATTAATCATTTAATTTCACTTTCCTAATGAATATTGTTCTGTGTATGTGATTTCAAAAACTTGATGGTTCAAATTAACCCTTTAATTGCTGTATCCCTTAAAACCTGACTGCCAGAGAGCTACTGTAAATGCATGTGCCCGCTGGGCACAGTTTACCTGATGCTACTGGGGTGGCGTTTGCACTGATGGCTTGAGCCCGCCATCACTGCTTGCACCTACAGAGGTAACTAACTGACTAATAGATGGTCGCTCCTATGCCTGCTTGTTCTAAATGTGATTTAGTTTAGTCCCCATAGATATGTAGCCTACACACTTGAATAAAGCAACAGTATTTCTAGTCATAGGTTATGACCACTTCTTTAGATATAAGCCAACCAGCGATACTTTCCCTGAACGTTGGTTTGGTCATGCCATGGTTTCCCATGTACACTTAGCTAGAGTTACATTACAGTAAACAGAGGTTAGACTCACCCTGTTTAGTTTGGTTGAACAACATCCAGTCAGTGTTGGGTAAGTTACTCTAAAAAAGTAATTAATTATAATTACTAATTAAATTTTCAACAGTGTAATTAGATTACTGTACAAATTACTCTCTCCAAAAAGTATTTCATTACGTATTACTAATTACTTTCTAAATCCTATATCAAACTAGTAACGTAGTAAAGTAGTTGTAAGGTTTAAGAATTGGGTAGGATTAAGGATTTAGAATAAGGTCTTGCAGAATAAGACATTAGTATGTGCTTAACTCTTAACTCTGTAGTCAGAGCTAGTTTTTATTTTTTTTTTCAGCTTAAGGGGCTTTGCAAGCTTAAAAGTTTTCTCAGTTTTAATGATTTAGAGGTTGTTATTCATGCATTAATTTCAACCAGGCTGGATTACTGTAACGCTCTCCACGTTGGAATTAACCAGTCTTCACTATCACATTTACAATTGGTACAGATTGCTGCTGCTCGCTTTTTGACAGGGACAAAAAAGAGGCAGCATATTACCCGTGTTAGTTTCACTTCACTGGTCACCTGTGTTAGATTTTGCTGTATTTGGCTGAGCAGTAGTTTGGGTGGCTCGCCAATGTACTAGATTTCTCTAATACATAAGATAAGTAAGCTTGACCAAAGTTTTTTTTGGGGAGAAGAATTTATTGAAGGTAGCAGTGTAGCAGTTCTTTAGCAGTGATGTTAGCATGCCATCCTTCAAACAATCTTAACCCAAGGTACTGTCTGTGACACCAGACCTTTATACCTGGTAACAAATGTGCTACAAACAATACAGTAACACCCCATGGAGAGCCAATGATAGTGTAACCTTATGAGACTTGATAGGATCTCTCCCATGGAGAGCCCATTCATTGATCTGATGTTGACCTAAGAGGCTAATTATATGGGCCATTTGGTTCACATGTTTGTAAACAAAGACAGCTGGCTACAGTTGATTGCAAATACATTTGACTAAAGTTGATTAAAAACCAATAATCTTTCACCTGTTAAATTCAGAGTTTATTTTAAGGTTCTAGTTTTGTTTTTAAAGCACTTCAAGGTCTTGCCCCAATTTACATTTCAGATCTTCTCTATTTCTATTCTCATGTGAAAATGCTTAGATCGTCTTCTCAGAAGTTATTGATTGTCCCAAAATCCCATTTAAAATCTAAAGGGAACAGAGCTTTTTCAGTTCTTGGTCCTACACTCAGGAACTCTTTGCCTTTATCCATCAGATCATCCCCTACGTTATCTTCTTTTAAATCAACTCTTAAAACATATCTTTTTTCTCAGGCTGTTGCTTAACTTGAAAATACTTTTTTGTTTCTGTTTGTTTCTTTGTTTGGTGATGTTTTGCATTACTTACTGTAATATTTAATGATTTCAAATTTTATATAGTTTTAATGTATTTTTTAGTTGATATTTCTGATGTTTTGGTTCTGCAGCACCTTGGTCAGCACTCGTTGCTTTTAGGGTGCTATATAAATAAACTTGACCTTGACTTTGACCTTTTTAAGTAATAATAAACAGACAATATCCCAGTAATATTCATGCTAATAACCAACAAGTTAATAGTGAGAATTGGACACTAAAGTGTCACCAATATTCTTATTAACTCAAAGTATTCAAAGTGAGAAGGGTACATAAAAAAACATGCATATTAAGGTTAGACTTTAAATTTTGATGTTAAATCCACTATTGTATTGTATATACATGTTCTACAGTCTAAAAACCCGATTCCAAAAAAGTTGGGACACTGTACAATTTGTGAATAAAAACAGAATGCAATGATGTGGAAGTTTCAAATTTCAATATTTTATTCAGAATACAACATTGATGAAATATCAAATGTTTAGACTGAGAAAATGTATCATTTTGAGGGGGAAAAAAGGTGATTTTAAATTTCATGGCATCAACACATCTCAAAAAAGTTGGGACAAGGCCATGTTTACCTCTGTGTGGCATCCCCTCTTCTTTTTATAACAGTCTGCAAACGTCTGGGGACTGAGGAGGAGACAAGTTGCCTCAAGTTTATGAATAGGAATGTTGTCCCATTCTTGTCTAATACAGGCTTCTAGTTGCTCAACTGTCTTAGGTCTTCTTTGTCGCATCTTCTTCTTTATGATGTGCCAAATATTTTCTATGGGTGAAAGATCTGGACTGCAGGCTGGCCATTTCAGTACCCGGATCCTTCTTCTACGCAGCCATGATGTTGTAGTTGATGCAGTATGCGGTCTGGCATTGTCATGTTGGAAAATGCAAGGTCTTCCCTGAAAGAGACGACATCTTGATGGGAGCATATGTTGTTCTAGAACTTGGATATACCTTTCAGCATTGATGGTGCCTGTCCAGATGTGTAAGCTGTCCATGCCACACGCACTCATGCAACCCCATACCATCAGAGATGCAGGCTTCTGAACTGAGCGCTGATAACAACTTGGGTTGTCCTTGTCCTCTTTAGTCCGGATGACATGGCGTCCCAGTTTTCCAAAAAGAACTTGAAATTTTGATTCGTCTGAACACAAAACAGTTTTCCACTTTGCCACAGTCCATTTTAAATGAGCCTTGGCCCAGAGAAAACGCCTGCGCTTCTGGATCATGTTTAGATATGGCTTCTTTTTTGACCTATAGAGTTTTAGCCGGCAACGGCGAATGGCACGGTGGTTTGTGTTCACCGACAATGTTTTTCTGGAAGTATTCCTGAGCCCATGTTGTGATTTCCATTACAGTAGCATTCCTGTATGTGATGCAGTGCCATCTAAGGGCCCGAAGATCACGGGCATCCAGTATGGTTTTCCGGCCTGGACCCTTACGCACAGAGATTGTTCCAGATTCTCTGAATCTTTGGATGATATTATGCACTGTAGATGATGATAACTTCAAAACTCTTTGCAATTTTTCTCTGAGAAACTCCTTTCTGATATTGCTCCACTATTTTCGCCGCAGCATTGGGGGGGGAATTGGTGATCCTCTGCCCATCTTGACTTCTGAGAGACACTGCCACTCTGAGAGGCTCTTTTTATACCCAGTCATGTTGCCAATTGACCTAATACGTTGCAAATTGGTCCTCCAGCTGTTCCTTATATGTACATTTAACTTTTCCGGCTCTTATTGCTACCTGTCCCAACTTTTTGGAATGTGTGTAGCTCTCATGAAATCCAAAATGAGCCAATATTTGGCATGACATTTCAAAATGCCTCACTTTCAACATTTGATCTGTTATCTATATTCTATTGTGAATAAAATATAAGTTTATGAGATTTGTAAATTATTCCACTCCTTTTTTACTCACAATTTGTACAGTGTCCCAACTTTTTTGGAATCGGGTTGTATACACTGTACACTATACACTATTAAGTTCAATTACACAAGAATTAGCGAAAAAATAAGAGTAATCCCTTACTTTACTTTTTCAAGGGAAAAGTAATTAAATTAGAATGTAACATATTTACTATCGTTCAGGTAAATATGTATTATGCCAATTACAAAGCCAATTTAGAGATATTATAAAATCAATACAAGACATCATATTCTCCAAGATAAATCTAAGAGTAAATGATGCATGCCTGACTTTCAGAAAAATACATAGTACAGAGTATATGGACACACTCCACGCTTTGGGCTCATCTGACTAGTACTCAAACTAAAACAAACATCCCCCAAATAGAGACAGGAACTAACTATTGGAATATTTTGAATTTTGTGTAAGTTATAAATGATGAATACCATACTAGAAAACTGTAATCCGTTTCAGTAAATGATTTACACATTTTGACCAGTAGATGGCAAAACACCAAAGTCTTTGAAAGAGGTCATTTCCTGAAAAATGCTAAACAAATTTTACATTAATAACAAAATTAAGGACCAAGCTCTTTAGAATACTAGGATATATCCAGCATGTTTTATATTTAAAATAAATATTTTAGGGCCTACATACCTGTGAATTTTGTGGATTGGGAAAAAAAAAAAACTCAAAATTTGAATAATGAATAAAAAACAAATACAGATGGAAATGGATGCATCAGGAGATGGATGCATCAGCAGGTGCTTTGTAAAAAAAAATTAAAATATATATATATATTTTTTTTTTATCAAATGTAACGTTTCGACCTCAATACATTGTATTATAGCATGCTGTTTGGTTTTTATTTAAATTCTTTATATCATCTGTTAAAAAAAGTGAAGTGAATACCATTTGAATTTCTTGTTGGTGTAATTTTGTTTACCACTACAAACATCTTTATTGAATTTCCATATACATTTGAATTTGCCATATACATATACAAATAAATGGCGATTGAATGATTCATTGTCCTCCTGTGTATGTGGTTTAAGAAATAATAGCGTGACTGTGATATGTGTAGCTCATCTACATGGTTTAGATCATAATCACTTGTGAAGATCTGATGTTTTTGCGGTTCCACATTGGACAAGCTCTTGAGTTCCTGTCTGTCTAACATGAATGCCAGATATTCTCAGCCTGATCTCCTCAAAATGTGTAATAATGGTACATGATGGAAATTGTTGAAGACATACAGACAAAGAGATATGTAAGCAGGACGTCCAGGACATCCTGATCCACCCCCTAAACATAACTTTCAAAGAAAAAGAAAAAAAAAAAGTAAATTTATGAAT
Source organism: Cyprinus carpio (assembly GCF_018340385.1). NCBI lineage: Eukaryota > Metazoa > Chordata > Actinopteri > Cypriniformes > Cyprinidae > Cyprinus > Cyprinus carpio. The sequence continues at coordinate 9,182,812 of NC_056599.1, read as the reverse complement.
TAATCAACACATGTTTTCATACACATGTTACACGTTACACATGTTTCATACACAAGTTCACACACAAAATAATTAGACACATGTGAACATGTTTTTAGAGACACTATATCTGAAAGGCGGTTTGATATATATTGACTCATCTACATTAAGGATAATAAATAAATAAATAAATCTAGTCAAGGAGGTGATTCAGCTGGCAGTGATGTGTTGCCTATTACCCTTTAAAACTACTATCCATTTTTAAGATTAAAAAAGGGAAGTGCAACTGAGCCCAAAATAAGATCTTAGTTCAGAATCAAATGTTTTAGGTTTGTGGTACCACAAAATAAATGTTCACATTTACAAAATGTATTTCAGACACTATGAGATCAACACAGAACTGAATTAATACTGATGCATCAAGCTCATCTGGTAATGCAGCAATAAGGCCTTACATTTGTTTTTCCAAATTCCTACGATGTCTATGATGAGTAATAGGCTCATTTATAAAATATTAAAAAATATTTCAAATGCATACCAAGAAATGTTAATTTATCCTTATTAAATTGAGGTGCATACAGGTGCTGGTCATATAATATACAGGTGCTGGTCATATAATTAGAATATCATCAAAAAGTTGATTTATTTCACTAATTCCATTCAAAAAGTGAAACTTGTATATTATATTCATTCATTACACACAGACTGATATATTTCAATGTTTATTTCTTTTAATTTTGATGATTATAACTGACAAACTAAGGAAAATCCCAAATTCAGTATCTCAGAAAATTTGAATATTGTGAAAAGGTTCAATATTGAAGACACCTGGTGCTGCCACACTCTAATCAGCTAATTAACTCAAAACACCTGCAAAGGCCTTTAAATGGTCTCGCAGTCTTGTTCTGTAGGCTACACAATCATGGTGAAGACTGCTGACTTGACAGTTGTCCAAAAGACAACCATTGACACCCTGCACAAGGAGGGCAAGACACAAAAGGTCATTGCAAAAGAGGCTGGCTGTTCACAGAGCTCTGTGTCCAAGCACATTAATAGAGAGGCGAAAGGAAGGAAAAGATGATGTAGAAAAAAGTGTACAAGCAATAGGGATAACCGCACCCTGGAGAGGATTGTGAAACAAATCCCATTAAAAAATGTGGGGGAGATTCACAAAGAGTAGACTGCAGCCAGAGTCAGTGCTTCAAGAACCACTACGCACAGACGTATGCAAGTCATTGGGTTTCAGCTGTCGCATTCCTTGTGTCAAGCCACTCTTGAACAACAGACAGCGTCAGAAGCGTCTCGCTTCAAAAAGGACTGGACTGCTGCCGAGTGGTCCAAAGTTATGTTCTCTGATGAAAGTAAATTTAGCATTTCCTTTGGAAATCAGGGTCCCAGAGTCTGGAGGAAGAGAGGAGAGGCACACAAACCATTTTGCTTGAGGTCCAGTGTAAAGTTTACACAGTCAGTGATGGTTTGGGGTGCCATGTCATCTGCTGGTGTTGGTCCACTGTGTTTTCTGAGGTCCAAGGTCAATGCAGCCGTATACCAGGAAGTTTTAGAGCACTTCATGCTTCCTGCTGCTGACCAACTTTATGGAGATGCAGATTTCATTTTCCAACAGGACTTGGCACCTGCACACAGTACCAAAGCTACCAGTACCTGGTTTAAGGACCATGGTATGCCTACTTTTATTGGCCAGCAAACTCCCGTCCAAGGCCTGTAAGCTGTCGGCCGCTATCGCTGCCAAGGCTTACAGTGCTGCGGGCCAAGCTGCCTCTGCCCTGCATGCCATGGCTATCCTGCAAATTCACCAAGCCAAGGCTTTAACAAATGCACGAGGGTAGAACCAACCTGAGGTTGATGCAGGAGCTGTGCACGGTGACTGACCTCACCCTTCCAGGAGACGGAAGTTACGACGCAGTCCCTGGGGAACGGGAAGGCGATGTCCACTCTGGTGGTCCAGTAGTGTCGTCTCTGGTTCAGCCTGGTCTGTATGAGAGACGTTGACAAAGTGCACTTTCTCGACGCTCCCATCTCCCAGGCTGTCCTGTGCGGCGACGCTGTCGAGGGCTGTGCCCAGCAGTTCCTGACAGAACAACAGCAGACTGAGGCCATACAGCACATCTTGCCCCGACATAATCCTCCGGTTGCCACCATTCCGTCGCGGGCAGCGCCTCAGCCTGCTCGTCGCCATGGGCGCCCCCTTGCGTCCTCCACACCAGCTCCGCCCCGTGCTGAGAGTTCTTCGAGGCCGGTGCGTCGAGCCCCGTGCAGGAGAGCCTCTCCACGCGTCTCTGGCCTCCGGGAACACGGGGAGTTTTGCTGTGATGACTTAGAACGCGATGCTTTCTGGGCCATCCAACACAACTCCCCATCGCTGCACCACTGCGGGTATGTTGACTGTCCCTTTGGTGCCACTTGTACGGAGTTTGGGGGCGTGGCTTGCGCTGCCCAACCCGTTGCGCTGGCTCATTCGGACGGTTCGACTCAGTTACGCGATTCAGTTCGCCCGGCGACCTCCCAAGTTCAATGGCGTTCTCGAGACTTCGGTGGCAGCCCGGGACGCCTCTGTCTTGTGCGAGGAGATTGCTGTCCTGCTGGCGAAGGATGCAATCGAGCCGGTCCCTCCAGCCGAGCTGAGGAGCGGGTTTTACAGCCCCTACTTCATCGTACCCAAGAAAAGCAGTGGCCTTTGACGTATCCTGGATCTGCGAGTCTTGAATCGGGTCCTGCACAAGCTCCCGTTCAAGATGTTGACGCAGAAACGTATTATCAAATGCGTCCAAGCCCAGGATTGGTTTGCAGCGATTGACCTGAAGGACACATACTTTCATGTCTCGATCCTCCCTCATCACAGACCGTTTCTGGGGTTTGCATTTGAGGGTCAGGCATGGCAGTACAAGGTCCTCCCCTTCGGGCTCTCCCTGTCCCCCCGTGTCTTCACGTAGGTCGCGGAGGGCGCCCTTGCCCCACTCTGGGAAGTGGGCATCAGGATCCTCAACTATCTCGACGACTGGCTCATTATGGCCCGGTCCCGAGAAGAGTTGTGCGATCACAGGGACTTGGTGCCCCGGCACCTCAGTCAGTTGGGGCTTCAGGTCAACTGAGAGAAGAGCAAGCTCTCCCCTGCGCAGAGAATCTCTTATCTCGGTACGGCGTTAGACTCTGTGAGTATGACAGCACGTCTCACCAGTGAGCATGCCCAGTGCTGAACTGCCTGAGTTCCTTCAGAGGCAGGACAGTGGTACCACTGAAACACTTCAGAGGCTCCTGGGGCATATGGCATGCGCAGCTGCAGTCACGCCGCTCGGGTTGCTTCATATGAGGCCACTTCAGCACTGGTTGCACCCCCGAGTCCCGAGATGGGCATGGCGCCGCGGTACACATCGTGTCACCATCACACCAATGTGTCGCCGCCTATTCAGCCCCTGGTTGGACCTTGCCTTTCTACGGGGCGGCGTGCCCTTAGAACAAGTGTCCCGGCATGTTGTTGTCACAACAGATGCCTCCAACACGGGCTGGGGCGTGACATGCAACGGGCAGGCAGCTTTGGGGTCCTGGACAGGACCTCGACTGCTTTGGCACATCAGCTGTCTGGTGTTGCTGGCAGTGCATCTAGCTTTACGGCGGTTTCGGCCGCTGTTGCTAGACAAGCGCGTGTTGGTCCGCACGGACAACACTGCGGCTGTTTCGTACATCAACCGACAGGGCGGTCTACGATCACGCGGCTCAGGTCGCTGCGCGCTATCCACATCCCGGGGGAGCTCAATCGTGCAACCGATGCGCTCTCACGATAGCTCACTTTCCCCGGGGAATGGCGACTCCATCCCCAGACGGTCCAGCTGATCTGGAGTTGATTCGGGGAAGCCCAGGTAGACCTGTTTGCTTCCCACGAGTCCTCCCACTGCCAGCTGTACTATTCCCTGTCCCAGGCCCCCTTGGGCATGGATGCTCTGCACACAGCTGGCCTCAGGCTCTACGCAAGTATGCGTTTCCCCCAGCGAGCCTGCTTGCATAGACACTGTGCAAGGTCAGGGAGGACGAGAAATAGGTCCTGTTGGTTGCGCCTTACTGGCCCACCCGGACCTGGTTTTCGGAACTCATGCTCCACGTGACAGCCCCTCCCTGGCGGATCCCCCTGAGGAGGGACCTCCTCTCTCAGGGGCTTGGCACCATTTGGCACCCGCGTCCAGATCTTTGGAACCCCCACGTGTGGCTTCTGGACAGGACGTGGCAGACCTAAGTGATCTGCCACCGGTGGTGGTAGACACTATCACTCAGGCTAGAGCCCCTTCTACGAGGCAGGCCTGTGCTCTGAAGTGGTGTCTGTTCACGAATTGTTGTTCTTCTCACCAAGAAGACCCCCGGAGATGCTTGGTCAGAGTCGTGCTTTCTTTCCTGCAAGAAGGTTGGAGCGTAGGCTGTCACCCTCCGCCTTGAAAGTGTATGTGGCTGCCATTGCAGCCCATCACGATGCGGTGGATTGCCGGTCCCTGGGGAGGCATGACCTGAACGTTAGGTTCCTGAGGGGTGCCAGAAGGTTAAATCCTCCTAGGACACCCCTGATTCCTCCTGGGACATCCCTTCTATTGTTCTGGCTGGACTTCAGAGGGGTCCCTTTGAGCCGCTGGATTCAGTCGAGCTTAAGTTCCTGTCTCTCAAGACAGCGCTCCTGGTCGCGCTCACTTCCATCAAGAGGGTCGGGGACCTCCAAGCATTTTCGGTAAGTGAAGAGTGCCTTGTGTTCAGGCCGGCCTACTCTCACATTGTCCTGAGACCCCGGCCTGGATACATGCCCAAGGTTCCACCACTCCCGTCCGAGACCAGGTGGTGAACCTGCAACCGCTGCCCCTGGAGGAGGCAGATCCAGCCTTGGCATTGCTGTGTCCCGTAAGAGCGCTTTGCATATACGTGGACCGCACACAGAGCTTCAGAAGCTCTGAGCAGCTCCTGGTCTGCTTTGGAGGTCAGCAGAAGGGGAAGGCTGTCTCCAAGCAGAGGTTGGCCCACTGGATAGTGGATGCCATCGCCTTGGGCTGGGTGACACCTAATATCTTCGCGAGGTTTTACAACCTTCGTGTAGAGCCAGTTTCTTCCTGTGTGGTGGGTAACAGGTAATTGCCGGGAAGGGCTGGCTGGGTGTCATGCTTGCTGCGCCATTCCCCCGAACACGGGGATGCGAGCACCTTTCTTCTCCCAGTAGAGTTCCCCGGTTGACGTACCCTGGTCGAGCATCCTCCAGCACCCTCGGTGGTCAGACTTGACGGAGCAGTCTGCCGCCAGGCCCAGCACTGGTGTTTAGCATGCCCGGATTTTCCGTTAGCCGGTCAGCCCTGTACTGGGCTAGGTGTCCATATGGCTTGATTCCCTATGGGTAATCCCATATGTGTATTCTTCCACGGTAAGGTTTCCCTCTTGGGTAAAACCGTGTTCCCTTGACAGACCTGCTCTGTCAGTCTCTTCTGGCAGCTGTTTCCTCCCTACTCTAAGGTAGGACCTGCCTCAGAGACCCATTCCATATGTAGTACTGCCCCCCTGGGTCAGTCCATATCAGTATCTCCACATGTCACCTTCCTATGGGTAGGATGTGGTCTCCGTAGCGACCTTTTCCTAAGGCTCGCTTCCCCATTGTCTTGCCAACCTGTAAGAACAAACAGGGAAGATTTGAAGCAATCTTTCTCCGAAGGTTGAAATCCCTTCCACTAACTTTGTGTGGGCAGAACAGCAGCGTGGCCTTCTCCAGCAGCGATGTACTCACCCTTTGGCCCCTTCAGTACCAAGGTCAGTGAATTTGCGCTGGGGCTTTGGGAAGGTTACGACCTTAAGCGTAGCTTTTGTGGCACGCCACGGCTTGCCGACAATTGCAGTGCCACAGGGTTGTGACGGTGTTCAGGTTGTGGCATTTTCCATAGGACCCCATAAGTCGTTCGACATAACTCGTAGTGACCGACAGATAGGGAACATCTCAGTTACATACATAACCCTCGTTCCCTGATGGAGGGAACGGAGACGTTATGTCCCCATGCCACAACCTTGAACCATTCGCTGTTGCCGGGACACTTTCTCGGCTCCTCAGCGTAAAACCTAGTGAGTGGATGCACCTGCTGCCTATTTATACCCGTGGGCACGGGGAGTGGCTCAGGTATGTTAAATCCACTAGCCAATTTTAATTGGTGTTTTCTCTTAAAATCAGAGATGATTGGCCTCTCCACAGTGAGGACCCCCTATGTCAGTCTTCGACATAACGTCTCCGTGCCCTCCATCAGGGAACGAGGGTTATGTACGTAACCGGGACGTTTTCCTTAGTTGTCAGGAGTAGAATCATCAAAATTAAAAGCAAATACAACATAATTGAAAATATATCAGTCTGTGTGTAATTAAATGAAATATATATACCAAGTCTCAACTTTTTGAAGGGAAGTTAGTGAAATAAATCAACTTTTTTATGGTATTCTAATTATATGACCAGCACCTGTATCAACTTTTAAAGTTTGTTCCATGGTGAGGTCAAAAAAATAAAAAAATAACCAATTTCTTATTAAACAAATCTAATTAATTGCAATTTCTCAATTATTTACTAGTTAAGTTAATCTTTTCTATTTATCTGCTAGCTAGCAACATTTTTGAGTGGAATGAGATAAACAATCAAGAAGAGACTCATCTTTTCACAGATCTGAGTTTAAAAAGTTACCCACAACAAAACCACAAGCTTCACTCTTCTGAAAACCACAAAAACTCCAACTAAGATAACTCTTATCAGTCAAACATGATTAAGATGAAAAATATATAAATGAATAAAAATTAAACTTGTATTGAAAAAATATACTGTATATTTGTTATAGTTATTATGCTATTGCTGGCAGTAGCTAAATGGCAAGCACTAAAAAAAATCAGATGCACTCAGATGATCAATACTGTAAATAATAAAAAAAGTGTATATTCTAATATATTGGCACATAACATTGGTACCATGATAAGTTAACATGCATCCTCTTTGTATTTTCTTCTGAATCTGGTTATGAAATACCATATCAAAAGTGAATACCATTTTGAATTTCTTGTTTTGTTATTTTTTTCATTATGCATTCAACAGCATTATTGAAATCCTTATATATCTCAAACCTAGTGTTAGTGTACACATAAATAACTTTTTCAAGTTATCTCTTTGTTGCTTGTAATTCTTTTTATCATGTTTCTTAGCAATTGCGAAATTAGATTGCATTTCCTTCTCTGGGTATTTATTCTTCACCAGATTTGCCATTTCCTTTGTAAAGCTGTTATAATTGTCATCAGCAGAATTCAGTGTCTTATCCGTGTATATATCTGTCCTTCAACAGCAGCTCTGTGATCCTGCAGCAAACAGGGATCATAATGATCAATCATCAGTAGTTATGTCTGTAATATTCATATTAGAACACAAGCTTACCTGTCCTAGAACCAGCTGAAATGAGAAGAAGAGCTTGAGCAGATTTTTATCAACATCTGATATTTACCTGTTCCGTTTAAATTATAATAAGTCTTAGCAAGAAGGAGATTTAATTGCCAATCATTGTGTGCACTTACTAGTATCCACTGAAACCCTCTGCTTTATGCAGTTTTCAGATTCATGGTATCACAAAGCTAATATTCACATTCATAAAAACAAATTTGACAGTGAGATCAGTATAGATGCATTAGTTTTGTTGCATTAAGCCCGTCTGACAATGCATCAGGCTTGTGAAGGCCTGTGGTTTCATGTGGGACAAACTCTCTGTTCCTCAAGATGAGTAATATGAGCTTTATGTAGGACTAGAAGTACATTTATTTAATAATTTCTCAACTATTTACTATTGAGAATATTATTTTCCATTTTTCTGCTAGATAGCAACATTTATTTTTGAATGAATGTAATGAGATGAACACCTAAGAAGGGACTCATCATTGTGCAGGTTTTAGCAGCTATTGTTCATTTAAAGTGGCATGGTGTTAATGAGGCCGCCCACAACAAAACCACAAGCTTTACTCTTCTGCTAAATGAAAACCAGAAAAACTCCAACATGACAGAAGCTCTTCTCAGTCTCCAACATGACTAAGATGAAAACTATTAAGTAAAGTTAATATTAAAAAAAGGAAATTGAACAAGAAACAAACACTTTTTTGTGTGTTGACTAAAAAGCAGCATTGTACTCAGCAGTTAATATGCTATTGCTGGCAGTTAGTAAAATAAAAAGCAATATAATTTTCAGTGATGTGATACCAAAAAGATGTAATGTAATAAATAAATTAGAGGCATAAATAAAATCAGTCTGAGGCCACTGAATTGGGCCACTTAAAAATAACTTTAATTAATAATGTTAAAATTATGCAAACAAATAGTGTTTTCTGACAAAGAATTATTGAACTAAACCAAGAGGGACAAATGTTGGGATTTGTGTACTTATATCTTAGATTCAACACACTTTGTTCAGTACTTTCATTGCCAGTCTTTTGTTATTATCTTGGTTGGTTCCTTGAATAGAGCACAGCTCAGGTTACCAGAGCTTTTCACACCAGAGATCTTTCTGATCTCTTTTCTTGATGGCAGTGACTTTAAATTTCTCATATGGAGGAATTATTGTCTCTTTCTCATGTAGAATATTTTACCACATCAGCTCCTTTGATTTCAAAACAATACTTAGATTCAAAATGTTTTACTCTGTTACGATCAAAAGATGATGATGCAAATAAGCCAAAATGAACCTCTTTGTTCAGATTCATGGTACCACAAAGAAAATGTTAATATTTTGAAACATATTTCAGACACAGTGAGAACAGTATATAGCTGAATTAATCCTGTTGAATCAAGCTCATCTGATGCAAGACTTGTGAAGGTCTTTGTGGTTTCAAGCAGGACAAACTCTGAGTTCCTGTCTGTCTGAGATGAGTAATAGGAGACTTGACTTCCTCCATATATTTCAAAAAATTCATTGAATTAAAAAAGCCTCTAAGTGCTTAAGTTTTTATCAGACTCCTGTGTGTAAATAGGTTCAGTAAATTCACTTTAATAGCAATGAATGGGTTCTTTTCAATTGTTCAGTAATATGATGCAAAAGGATTGAAGTATAAATGAAGACACATAAAATCACTTTGAGGCCATTAAATTGGGTCGCTTAAAATGAACTTTATTATGAACAAATTGTGTTTTATGACAATTATTATTGAACTAAACCGAAAGAAAAACATTTTTACATTGATTCATGTGGACGTTTAAAGCACTATTCAATGCTCAGCATAGTATTTTGTTATGGTCTTGAATGGTTTCTTGAATAGAGCACAGTTGAGGTCACTTCTCTCACCAGAACTTTTCAAAGTGAACACAGTGTCACACCAAGCACCTCTCTGACCTTTTGTCTTGACAGCGGTTACTTTAAACATCTCATACGGAGGAATCAGCACCTCTTTCTCATGAGGAAGCTTGGAATATTTTGACACCTCAGCACCTTCACAAGTGTGGATTTCAAAACAAGATACATTGCCAAAAAACTTTGTTATGTTACGATTAATAGAGGAAGAAGTAAATGAGCCAAAACGAACTTTTCTGTTCCGAAAATTCTGAATAAATTTAAGATTTGTACCACGATAAGTTGTATAGCATTTCTTTTGTGTTTTCTTCAGAATCTGTATCGCATCTGTTAACAGAAAGTGAAGTGAATACCATTTGTATGTTTTGTTTTTGTATCTTTTCTTGTCTTTACGATCAGCTTCATTAAACTCCTTATATACCTCAAAACCTGAGTTAGTGTACACATAAATAGCAATTGAATGATTCTTTGTCAAGTTATCTCCTGGTGGCTTGTACTTCTTTTCAGCAAGTTTCCAAGCATCTGCAAAATCAGATTTGTTGTTAGACATTTCTTGCTTCAGATATTTTGTCTTCACCAGGGCTGCCATTTTCTCTGTACAGCCCTTATATTGATCATCAACTGAATTATTTGCCATATCCAGTGGAAATATCTGTCCTTCAACAGCAGCTCTGTGATCCTGCAGCAACAGATATCATAATGATCAATCATCAGTATTCATGTCTGTAATATTCATACTAGAACACAAGCTTACCTGTCCTAGAGCAGCTGAGATGAGAAGAAGAGCTTCAATGATCAGCAGCATCTTGATTCAATCAGATCCCTCAGATGATCTTGTAGATCTAGTGAAGAGCAGATGCTGAAAGACAAGAAACAGAATTTCACAAATACTAACTCCATCACAGTAATATGCTGCACAATAAAAGTGTTCACTAAATTCTTACATATGCAGTTTTAAATTTAGGGGTATTGTCTTTCACGTTGAAAAATCATGTCAAATTTGCAATTAAACCTGTGATGTTCACTGATATATTGACCTTGATCTATATTGACCCAAAAATTACCTGAGAATAGTGTGTGTCTCTTTATCTTTACTTTCCAGAAGTTCAGGAGCAATGATGAGAGGAGAAGATCAGAAAAGTCAGTCGCTCACAGTCAGACAACAAGCCAAGTATCGAGGAAGGTTATTTATATCATTACAAATGTCTGTCTGTGTGTATTGTGGGAAACAATAGCTGAAGTGTGGTCATGGTGCATTAGCTTGCCAACTGCAAACTGTTTAGCTCTTCATAATGCAACACCTGTGAACATCTGGTTTATATGTGGTTTCACACAGGACAGTTCCTGTCATGTCACTACCAGAAAACATGTTTGTTTTTGTGATGGGCAGATTCTGATCATGGAAATATATACACAAATACACCAGTCAATTCATTCATCCCTGTAAAACACTGCTCAAAAAGTCAGGGACTCAGGGGTGTCCAAACTTGGTCCTGGAGAGCCACAGTCCTGCAGTGTTTAGCTATAACTTGCCCGAGCACACCTGTTTTCTAATATGCTTAAAAGACCTTGATTAGCTGAACTCTGCAGAACAGTGGCCCTGCAGGAACAGGTTTGGACAGCCCTGACTTAAGTAAACAGATAGTTTTGTTTATTTAAGTCCTAAGTCTTCATTATTACATGCTAAGAAGAAAAGACACAACACCTCCAAGTGGTTTTGGTAGCGCGATAACCAAACCTCTCAGTATTCTCAGTGAAATGTGACAATGACACTTACAAAGGGGTTTTTGTGAGAACGGGTCTGATGCTTGATCAGAGTAAAAGTGAGGAATTATGTATCATCTGAAGTAGCAGAAAGATATTTTGTGTAAGTTATAAATGATGACTACCATACTAGAAAACTTTAATGTGTTTCAGTAAATGATTTACACATTTTGACCAGTAGATGGCAATTATGTCAAAACACCAAAGTCTTTGAAAGAGGTCATTTCCTGAAAAAGGCTAAACAAATTTTACATTAACAACAAAATTAAGGACAAGCTCTTTAAAATACTAGGATTTATCCAGTAAAGCATGTTTTAGATTTAATATTAAGGCCTGTATACCTAAAAGAATCTTTTGAATTATGAATAAAAAAGCACATACAGATAGAAATGAAAGAATAGATATATTCTTCTAGGTATAGGTGTAATTCCCAGCATGATCTCAAATCCACACAAACTTACAATTTAAAACCATAGTGAAATTTAAAGAATTGGTGAAAATAAAAAATTTGAGAGACGGACCCCAAATTTGTATTTTTCAGTGCCAAACTCCAGTCCTCACGGGAGGTGGAAAATTAAATTAAATTTTATTTACAGCAGACAATCATGTGACTGGCCACGTGAGCAGCGCGTTCCCGGGTTCATAGGATCACAGAACTCGCTCCTCCACTGTGAACAAGTCACCATCTGAATCCATGAGTTTTATCACTGAGGTGATATGTAAAGTTAAGTTATTTTTACAGACGTCCATATGAGAAACAATTACCGTCTGAATCGGGCTTTAGTCTATGGGCCCTATTTTAATGATCGAAGCACATGGTCTCAAGTGCATGGTGCAGGTGCCCTCAGGGGATGTCCGAATCCACTTTTGCTAGTTTAACAATGGGAAAACGGTCGGCGTGCCCAGCCACATGGTGTAAACAGGCTGCCCCTATTTTATTAATGAGTAATGGGTGTTTTTTGGGTGTAACGTGCAATAAACCAATCAGAGTGTCATCTCCAATTACCTTTAAAAGCCAGATGCACTTGTGCCATGATGGATTTGCTATTTACATAGTGGAAGACAGAACGTGTCTCCAGAGAGGAAATGGAGCTGCTCATGCGTGAGCAAATAGGTTGCCTAATTCTAATACATGCAATTACTATCCATTATGACATGTAGGCATTTTTATATATATGTAGCCTACACAATAATATAATTTTACATTGTAATCCTTTAATTTTATGCGTTGTGGACCCGTCTATACTAACGCGCTCTTTAAATAACAAGGAAAAATCATTGCGCCAGACTTTAGACCAGGTTTGAGTTGGTCTATGGCGCAGTCTATTTTCCGTTTCTAAAAATAGCAACGTGACAACAGTGCGCCTGAACACACCTTGTTTTCAGACCAGCATGCCCCTAAGCGCACAAATGGACACAAATGCATTTGCTATTTAAACAACTCTAAAATTAGGTAAAATGAGAACTGCGTCGGGATGAAACTAGCAAAAACACTTGCGCCGCATTGCGCCGGGTGTATATTTGAAAGGTTGTTTGATATATATTGACTCATCTAAATTAAGGATAAAAATAAAATAAAAAATATCTTGTCAAGGAGGTAATTCAACTGGTAGTGATGTGTTGACTAACTCCATGTAGCTGGTCATATAATTAGAATATCATCAACAAGTTGATTTATTTCACTAATTCCATTCAAAAAGGGAAATTTGTATATTATATTCATTCATTACACACAGACTGATATATTTCAAATGTTTATTTCTTTTTTTTTTAATGATTATAACTGCCAACTAAGGAAAATCCCAAATTCAGTATCTCAGAAAATTAGAATATTACTTAAGGGACCAATACAAAGAAAGGATTTTTAGAAATCTTGGCCAACTGAAAAGTATGAACATGAAAAAGTATGAGCATCTGTACAGCACTCAATACTTAGTTGGGGCTCCTTTTGCCTGAATTTACTGCAGCAATGCGGCGTGGCATCAGTCTGTGGCACTGCTCAGGTGTTATGAGAGCCCAGGTTGCTCTGATAGTTGCCTTCAGCTCTTCTGCATTGTTGGTTCTGGAATATCGCATCTTCCTCTTCACATTACCCATAGATTTTCTATGGGGTTAAGGTCAGGCGAGTTTGCTGGCCAATTAAGAACAGGGATACCATGGTCCTTAAACCAGGTACTGGTAGCTTTGGCACTATGTGCAGGTGCCAAGTCCTGTTGGAAAATGAAATCTGCATCTCCATAAAGTTGGTCAGCAGCAGAAAGTATGAAGTGCTCTAAAACTTCCTGGTATATGGCTGCGTTTACCTTGGACATCAGAAAACACAGTGGACCAACACTAGCAGATGACATGGCACCCCAAACCATCACTGACTGTGGAAACTTTACACTGGACCTCAAGCAATGTGGATTTTGTGCCTCTCCTCTCTTCCTCCAGACTCTAGTACCCTGATTTCCAAAGGAAATGCAAAATTTACTTTCATCAGAGAACATAACTTTGGACCACTCAGCAGCAGTCCAGTCCTTTTTGTCTTTAGCACAGGCGAGACGCTTCTGACGCTGTCTGTTGTTCAAGAGTGGCTTGACACAAGGAATGCGACAGCTGAAACCCATGTCTTGCATACGTCTGTGCGTAGTGGTTCTTGAAGCACTGACTCCAGCTGCAGTCCACTCTTTGTGAATCTCCCCCACATTTTTGAATGGGATTTTTGTTTGAGTATTGTTTCTTGGGGTGCTGTTTTCAGTATTGCTTGTACACTTTTTTCTACATCATTTTTTCCTTCCCTTCGCCTCTCTATTAATGTGCATGGACACAGAGCTCTGTGAACAGCCAGCCTCTTTTGCAATGACCTTTTGTGTCTTGCCCTCCTTGTGCAAGGTGTCAATGGTCGTTATTTGGATAACTGTCAAGTCAGCAGTCTTCCCCATGATTGTGTAGCCTACAGAACTAGACTGAGAGACCATTTAAAGGCCTTTGCAGGTGTTTTGAGTTAATTAGCTGATTAGAGTTTGGCACCAGGTAATTTTCTGAGGTACTGAATTTGGGATTTTCCTTAGTTGTCAGTTATAATCATCAAAATTAAAAGAAATAAACATTTGAAATATATCAGTCTGTGTGTAATGAATGAATATATACATATATATATATACAAGTTTCACTTTTTGAATGGAATAAGTGAAATAAATCAACTTTTTGATGATATTCTAATTATATGACCAGCACCTGTATTATCCTTTAAAACTAGTATCCATTTTTACTAGTATCCAGGGAGGTGCAACTGAGAATTGATTAAGTTATTCAGCCAAGAGCAATAAGATATTTTCTCTTTGTCATTTGTTGAAAAAAAAAAAAAAAACTACATATAAATTGTCATATTGTTTTACATGTAAGTAAATAGAATAACAATATTTTGAATCTTAAATATTGTAAAATATTTTAAATATTTGATATTGGCAATATGTGTTATGTTGCACTGCCTTAAGAGTATTGACTTTATGAAATTGTTCAGTAAATGTGATTCAAAACGACTGTTTAAAATGAAGAAATATTTAAAAACCACTCTGAGGTCACTTAAATCACTTAAAAATAACTTTATTTCATCATGCTGAAAATATATTATAAATATATTCTGAAAAAGAAACACTGAACTACATTGAGAAGAAATAAAACGTTTATATTGATTTTTGTGGAACTGATGTAATTCAAAGCACTTTGTTAGGCCAGCGCAAAGCATGGTATTTATCTATGGTCTGTTCTGGTCTCCTGAATAGAGCACAGTCGAGGTCACTTGTTTTTCCAGTGTTTTTCAAAGTGTACACAGTGTCACACCAGAGATCTTTCTCATCTCCTTTTTTCCTAATAGAAGTGACGTTAAACATCTCGTATGGAGGAATCAGCACCTCTCTCTCATGAGTGTAGCGTGAACCAGACAAATTAAAGATTCGATCGGGAGCCTGGTTGAAACATGAGCCGAATTCCACAGAAAGGCAGGATGTTTTAAATCAACTCCTAGTACCACAGTCTGTTAACCAACCAACTCTTTCACAGAACAGCTTTCAACATTAACACCATTAGAACAGTTATTGACAATTTCAATTCGAAGAAGAGATTGTCTAATTTGGGGCAAGTAATCGAAGAGATGGACAGTCTGACCCTCACATGTAAAGCCATGAGAGTAAACAAGATCGTTGGATTGACTTCCCCCAACCTAGCAGAAAACCAGACTGAAATTCCTAAGGAGACCTGTTATACCCCTCTGGTCTTCACAGGAGATATCCTTTCTCCCCAGAATGGCACAGAGAATGCCTTCCAATGCATATATGCACCAAAATGAACTAAAAAAAAAAGACTTCTAAATGGATATCAGTCCATTGCTCAACTCCATATCATACATGAACCCACACATTTGATTATGTTTCTTATCACTTATTGTGTATGTCTTTTTAAATAACTCTTGAATAGCTTAAGGGATCATATTCATGTTTAGTATGTGTGTGTTCGAATCTTCTTGCTTGAAACGTTTCTGACCATCAGTTATTTATCAAATGTATCATATTCTTGTTATAGGAATCATGTACAAATTATACCCTGCAAGAGCGGGGGAAAATTCGGACCTCGTGCTTGATAAGATAACATATGATTTATGAATGGGTGGGACAAACAATGCAACACCACGAGAAAAGACAATATCTAATTGGTCAAGACAACATTTGAGGTGTGGCCAAAATGCCAGTTTAAATACTCAGGACACCATCAAATTTTGCTTTTAGCTTTTAGCTCTCGTTTAGCTTTTGCTATCAGTCATGCCGGCTTTTAGTCATGCTTTGTCATCACTTTTAGCGTTCTTCGAGCGCCGTTCCAGCGTGCTTCGGCCTGCACGCCTGCTGCTACTTAGCCACGATGAGAAGAAACACCACCTAGTCTCGCCAAACTTTACTTCTATTCTTTTACTTTAGTTTCTTTTCTTTTCTGTTTGAGAGTTTCGTGTTCTGAGTTAAGTTTTGTAACGCCGTGTCTCCGAGAGGTCTGACCTCGAGTGCCCGTCTGAAACTTCAGCCAGCCCACAACTCCGCACCTTCAGCCTACGCCCAACCACGGGCTTCCCAAGACGTCACTTCAACGACTACTGAACTTCCAGCCAATCAGCAACTTCGGGAAACCCCCTTTTCAGCGACAACTAAGGGAACCCCGTTAAACAGGCAACGCAAGTAACCTCCAGACTCACATCTGTACTGGTGTTATCTTATATAATTTTAACCTCATTGAGGAACTCAGTGCGAGGGTTAATTAAGTGATTAATGGTTGTTCATGTCTATGCAATTTCATGTATTGCTGTAAACTTGGGATTTCACATTTTCATTCTCTTAAACTCATTCTTTCCTAACGTTCTATCCTCCTGCAACTTGTGTGAATGTGTGAGTGCGTGTGCTTATGTGTTAGATTAGTTTATATGTCTTAGATTTATCTAATAAAGCCTTATTTATATTGAAAAGAGAAGTATCTTGTGTTTTGTGCTCACAAGTTAATGTCTTAAACTGCTGATCTTGTTACTGTGCTAATTAATAGTGTTTTCACTATACTTTGGATATTAATATCCAGCGCAGATTTGATGTTAAACGGCTCGTTCAGTGAATCGCTGGCCGTCTCAGTGATCAGCCGTGAAACAGTGATTCTGTTCAAATTCCCTTTAAAATCTTAAATGATTCCCTTTGAGCTAAATTGACCTGTTTCCCTTACATGAGAAAGCTTTGAATATTTTGACACCTCAGCACCTTCACAAGTGTTGATTTCAAAACAAGATACAGTTCCAAAAACTTTGTTATGTTTTGTTCCGATTAAAAGTGGAAGACGCAAATGAGCCAAAACGAACTTATGTGTTAAGAAAATTATATCTAAATTTTGTACCACGATAAGTATCATAGCATGTAGTTTTGTTTACCGTAACGAGTTTAAATGTTGAAATCACAAAATACTTTATCATCAGTATACAAACAAATGGCAATCAAATGTTTTTTTTTTTTGGTTTCTTTCAAGTTATTTTCTGGCTCCTTAATGGTTTTTTCACCCTCTTGCCAAGCAATTTTAAAATTATTTCTAGTTACGGAGTTCCTTCTTCAGATATCTTTTTTTTCACCTGTTGTGTCATTTCCCTGGTGCATCCGTCATATTGATCATCAGCTGAATTCAGTGCCATATCCAGTGGAAATATCTGTCCTTCAACAGCAGCTCTGTGATCCTGCAGCAACAGGGATCATAATGATCAATCATCAGTATTCATGTCTGTAATATTCATACTAGAACACAATTTTGTGCTAGTCCTAGAGCAGCTGAAATGAGAAGAAGAGCTTCAATGATCAGCAGCATCTTGATTCAATCAGATCCCTCAGATGATCTTGTAGATCTAGTGAAGACCAGGTGCTGAAAGACAACAGAGTTCACAAAATACAAAACCTGTCACTCCAACAGGAATATATGCATATATTTGCCCAATAACTTTACCTCCGAATTACCTGAGAATGTAGTCTTTTCAGCAAATTTTGTGTTGCTTTCAGGAGCAATGGCGAGAGAAAATCAGAAGTCAGTCATTCACAGCCAGGTGACAATGACATTTTAGAGATGAGGTTGCTTTTTGTATAGCTAATAATGTGAGTGTGTTTGAAGTGTGATCTTGTTGCATTCAGCTCAACTAAACTGTTGAGATCATCATAATGCAATACTTGTGAAGGTCGGTGTGTGGTTTACTCCATAGTATTTTGAGCACTTCTGACTCTTTAAAAGTTACATACATGAAACGTGGAGTACATTTGACCAGTGGTGTGCCGTCAGGGTCAGCAGGGCCTTCTCTGCTGGCCCTATAAAAAATAAAATTGTGTGATTTTATTATTATCATTATTATTATTTACATGTAGGTATCATTTTCATTTGTGCAATGTCCACAAAATTGCCTATGATTAATTTAGTTGAAGTTGAACTGGAATAAAAGTCTGTGGCCAGCACTATAGATATTGCTCCCTTTTTTTTCAAAGACACTGCATCTGATTTTTTATGAGCATTAGTGACAGAATCATCAGCCATCAAATTTTGACGTTCAATGACAGCACACCCTTTGGGTCCAGCTACGTTCCCAGTGCTACCCCCAGATTTTAGTTGGGAATTTCCAAGGTATGAAAGTGAAAATAAACAAAAAGAAAATGACAGCCGCAGTTGCCGGCACCTACACCAGATCTTGTTACTGATCAACTAAAATTGCCTTTTTCAAGGTGCTCTTTTGCAGACAAAACAAAAATAACTAAGAAAGGAAGACCTACACCCAAACTGAATTCGATAACAAAGGTTTTGTGCGGTTTTTCAAAGATTGCAACTATGAGTACTAAGTTGCTAAAAGCTAGCACAGAGCACAACAAGTTAATAGGCCATGTTTACTTTAGTAAAGGGCAGGGGCGTCACTAGGCCCTTTTTAGGGGGGCTTCAGCCCACCTTAACTTCTGCCCAGCCCCCCTAAAAAATTATTTGATTAATTAATTTGTGATTGCTTCAGTCCCCTTTAAAAACTTTGTTATTTACAATACACAGCATGGTTTTTAATCATATTTTAGGGGGACAAACCTCAGATGGGGGGTCCTGTTCCCTCGTCCCTCCTGGGATTTCTGCTTATGTGTCTAAGAGACAAGTACGAAGGGACCGTCTGCAAAGCGTGAAATGCGAAAAATGTTACTAATAAAATACTGAATAACTTCACAGTAACACACTGTAGTGTCCAAAAAAATCAGTTTACACATCACTGCTGTTCTGCAGTTATTTTTTTAATAATTGCTTTTACACATTTTTTAATGATTTTTTTTAATGACAAATTGTCAATAACTTCACTGTAACACACTGTACTTTCTCCAAATTAATTTCACACATCACTGTTCTTCTGCTGGTTATACTGTTTTTTTTATGATTATTTAAAATGAAAAATAGTCATTACCTTATTATTGCACATAACAGTTAATAACTTTACTGTAACACACTGTACTTTTACCAAATTCAGTTCACACATCACTGCCCTCCTGCTGGTTTTACTACAACACTTATTTTGAAAATGATTGCTTTTGCATAATTTTTATGATTTCTTCTATATATAGTAAGACAGTACCGTTATTAACTATTTTGTCAAAACAATGAAGTTAATGACTATTTTTCATAATAGATAGTTATAAAAAAATACAAAGTTTTGTAGTATAACTAGAAAGAGAGCAGTAATGTGTAAACTGAATTTTGTGAAAGTACAGTGTGTTACAGTGAAGTTATTGATTATTTGTCATAATAAAAAAATCATTAAAAATGTGCCAAAGCAATTACTTTCAAAATAACTGTTGTAGAATAACCAGCAGGAGAGTAGTGATGTGTGAACTGAATTTGATGAAAATACAGTGTTACATTAAAGTTATTAACTGTTGTGTTTCTCAAATAAAGAGACTGTATCTCGTGAAATACTGCCAACATTTTAATGACAATTGTTGCTGCATCATTTCACACCCTGCGTCTCAATGTTCATACTATCCATCCTAAATAGTACTGTATGTGAGATTAGAATAAGTGTGTCCCAAAGCATAGTATGTTGAAAAGAGTATGCCAAAAGTCCCCGGATGGTCTACTATTTCAGGTCGATTTTTGAAGTGTGGATCTGTGCACATTTTAATGGCTAAAATTGCCGACAATCCATGGCGCTTTGGCGAAGGATTTGGTCCAGAACTACAAACACGAATAAAATGTGTTAGAAAAACTACAAACGTGGCGGATGCGCGCGATGGACGGTTAGGTACAGAGGTTTGAGTTACTAATAATCAACATTTAATCTGGTAAAAAAAAAAAATTATTTATTGTTATCCGTGTTATATTTCATCTGCAACAGCAATGTGAACATTTATAAACATCCATTTGGTCGTTAACTTTTAAATGCATCATTATGCAGAAAATATGAGCAGAGTTCTCCGCATGAAAGACCCACGACTGGCAGATCAACGAGCGACTTCTTTTATCTCCAGTACGGTAGCAAGTTAAATTAAAATTCAATGTGGAGAATGTTAACTGATATGATTGACAGGCCAGTTTACAGTGACAGGGTGCGTATAAAAGGTATGACAAAGCAATCCTTTAAAGATGTAATTGACGTGATAGTATGTCCCAAAGCTTGCCTACTCTTCTACTCTTCTACTACACACTCAAAACTGTGTACTTTTTTCTATTTTCTGATTCTTGATTGCTGTACATTAGATGCAGATCTTTTGTGGTGGAGCAGCTGATGGTGGCATTTGTGAAGAAAGGAAAACCTGAAACCAAATTATAAAATAAGATCATTTTGTTACTTCTAATACACGACAGCGGCAAGGATAAACTGTTAAAATGACTGCTTTTGTTTTATGTTTGTGAGACAACAGACAAGCACCTTACATAGGATAGCAAATAAAAATAAATAAGGTAAATAAAGAGGTGAGAAAAAAAAAACCCTAGGGGTTTTCAGAAAGTTTTTTATCATCATTAATCAAAGGAGATACGATTAAAGAATTCTTTTTCTTCATTAACTTAAGTGATAAAAAAAATGACAGTTCTTTATGAAAAACATAAAAGTTTGGAAGTGTTTTCAGGAATCTTTTCTTGTGTAAAAAGAATTTCCCAAGAATAATGAACGTGTTAACTGCCAAGTAGTCAACAAGTGAAGTCAATTAGAAGCACGCACTTCCCCCAAGAGGGTCTAGCTGCAGACAAAGGGGCGAGTGGAGCTCCACTCAAGAGCGGAAATACGTCACCTCCACTAGCGACGACAACGCCATGTTGGTCCGGGCATCTTTGAACTGGTGGAGAAATTCTCTTATGCGTCTGGTTTAAGGCTTAACCCTCATGTGGTGTTCGGGTCAATTTGACCCGGAGAAGATTTTCTTTTTCCCGAAAAATCTTTGGTTAATGTTATCGCTTTGGACTGAAACTTAGTGACTTTGTTCCCAAAGGTATAACTACATCCAAATTTTTTTTTGGAAATTTTCTTACTTTTTTTTGTTGGGGTTTTTGTTACCTTGTTACACTTGTGGTGTTCCCTGTCAAAAATGACCGGCCTATAAAAAATAGCTTATAAGTCACTCATTATACCATATTTTCACCCAATCTTGGATTCAATCTTTTTGTCAACTTGTTCTCTTTCAATTAGGGACTGGTTTTATATTCCTGTTTGCATCTGATTAATCGTGGGCCTCATTTATCTGAGAGTAGGGCATCTAATTTTTTGAGTAAAAAAAACAAATAATTTGTGAGTAAATTTGGAAATATGAAAAAAAAATATGAAAAAAAATGGCTACTGTTGATCACACTAGTCTACTCTAATGTTTCAACAGGAATTTTTGTTTTGAAACTTTTGTTTTGTAAAAAATATGGCACATAGTCACACTTGTGGTGTTCCCGGTCAAAAATGACCGGCCTATAAAAAATAGCTTATAAATCACTCATTATACCATATTTTCACCCACTCTTTGGATCAATCTTTTTGTCAACTTGGTCTGCTTTCAATTAGGACTGGTTTTATATTTCTGTTTGCATCTGATAATCGTGGGCCCTCATTTATCTGAGAGTAGGCATCTCATTTTTTGAGTAAAAAACAAAAATAATTTATGAGTAAATTTGGAAATATGAAAAAAAAAATATTAAAAAAAATGGCTACGGTTGATCACCACTAGTCTACTCTAATGTTTCAACAGGAATTTTGTTTTGAAACTTTTGTTTTGTAAAAAATATGGCACATAGTCACACTTGTGGTGTTCCCGGTCAAAAAATGACCGGCCTATAAAAAATAGCTTATAAATCACGTCATTATACCATATTTTCACCCAATCTTGGATTTCAATCTTTTTGTCAACTTGTTCTCTTTCAATTAGGACTTGTTTTATATTTCTGTTTGCATCTGATTAATCGTGGGCCTCATTTATCTGAGAGTAGGCATGGTCAAAAATGGGCACAATGGCCGACCATTCAAAGTGAATGGGAGAGACTGAAAAATAACAGAACAATTTAGATTTCAGGAGCATGTTAATTATTTCATGTACACATATGAGCAATGTGCTTGCAAACATCGAGCCCTTGGACCTGTGCATGTATCGATACATTTATACACACGCTACCCAGACACACACATGTTAAAACACACAAACTTTTTTGAGTATTACACACATTCTTTTCCACAGAGAGAAATTTGATCCTACCCTAACCTGCATCTTATATACATTTATCCATCTGACATTACCACACACACACACACACCACAAGTGTGACTATGTGCCATATTTTTTACAAAACAAAAGTTTCAAAACAAAATTCCTGTTGAAACATTAGAGTAGACTAGTATGATCAACAATACCACCTTTTCTTCAGATTTTATTTAATATTTCCAAAATTATTCCAAAATTTTAAAAAAATTACTCAAAAAATGAAAAATGCCTACTCTCAAATAAATGAGAGCCTATGATTATTCAGATGCAAATCAAAATATAAAACCAGTCCTAATTGAAAGAGAAACGTGTTGACAAAAAGATTGAATCCAAGATTGGGTGAAAAATATGGTATAATGAGTGATTTATAAGCTTTTTTTTTTATGGGCCGGTCATTTTTGACCGGGAACACCACAAGTGTTATAGGGTTTTGAACACCACATGAGGGTTAATCGATCCAAGTGTGAGCTGTTGCCACTTCATTGTTGTAGTGACTCTGCTATTGATAACATTCCAGTTAAACAGAATGTAAAATATTTAGGTATACATGTATGTAAAAATATTATAGTTAGACAGAACTAAAATATTTTTCGAATAGGATACAAGAAAACCAAATTAATATTCAACTGCTGGCTACAAAGAGACTTGTCCGTCTTAGGTAGAGTATTACTCTCCAAGGCTGAAGGCCTTTCTCGCTTTGTTTATCCTTCTTTGTCTCTATTTGTAAAGGACTCAACTGCTAATCAAATCAACAAGACTCTTTTAGATTTCATTTGGAAGATAAAAAGTCTCATAGGCTAAAAAAGAAATGTTCTCTCTAACCCTAAAGAAAAGGGAGGTCTAGAGATTTTGGATTTTATAGATGTGGTCAACACATTCAAAAATTAATTGGTTAAAAAGGTGCATTCGAAATCCTGATTCTATTTTTTTCTTTATTCCGAACTTTATTTTTAATAAGCTGGGTGGGCTCTCGTTTCTTCTAAAGTGTAATTTTCTACCAAATAAACTACCTATCAAACTGTCCAACTTCCATCAACAGTCCCTCTTGGCCTGGAAATTATCCTTCAGTCACAAACTTCTCACCGCACAAATCGCTCCTTTGGAACAACAGCGACATTCTTATTAGGAATAAAATCAGTATTCTTCCCTAAGTGGTTCGATAGAGGACTTAACCCATGTACTCTGCTTATTTGATGATTCTGGCACTATGCTCTCTTATGAACAGTTTTATGGAAGCTCATGATTTCCCAATACCCTTTTAAAGATTTTAAAATCTATCACTGATGCCATCCCTATTTTTCCACCTCTATTTAGAATGTTTTTTTTTTTTTTTTTTTTTTTTTGCACAGTTTTGGTTTGTTTTTGTTTTTTGTTTTTTTTTTTTTTTTTTTTTCTGTTCTTTGTCTCGGGTATGGTTTGTCTGTTATAAATGTTTTGATTGTATCTTGATGGTTTTTACATGTTTTGTACCCAATGTTACCTTAAATAAAAAAAAAAAAAAAAAAAAAAAAAACATGTTGGTCCGGGCAACACTTTCCGGAGAATTACGTCACCTCCATGGGGGCGAATGGAGCTCCACTCAAGAGCGTAAATACGTCACCTCCACCAAATTTTCGTTTTGTATTATTAATTGTTATATACATGTATAGAGTGCTTTGCAAGTTATGTCACCTCTTTGCAGGGGCGTCACTAGGCCCTTTTTAGGGGGGCTTCAGCCCACCTTAACTTCTGCCCAGCCCCCCTAAAAAATTATTTGATTAATTAATTTGTGATTGCTTCAGTCCCCTTTAAAAACTTGATTTGAAAAAAAATTTGAAACGGCCGCAAGCTGCGTCAAGTTTCGGCTCCTCCCCTGATCTGAGTCTGCATAGATTCAGCGCGTTTTTCAATCCGCAGGGCACCGAGCAGAGCGAACATCAGAGAGTACAAGGTGTGTGTGCATTTATTGATAGATTGCTATGATATGACATAAGCATCGGTGGAGTTCTTGTAATTGCAGTTTACATAATGTTATCCACCGAGGCCCGGTGTCTGAGATTTTCGGTGACGCTGGGCGGAGCATACATGAATATTCATGAGTTTTCTGTTTCGCGTTAAAGTGCCACTGAAAATATTGACTCTTCGGATCACACACAAACTGTTTTCAGAATAAGCATTATGGTTGTGATGAGATTCCGCAGGTATTTAGGCTACTATTCATTTGGGCACAATAGTTAGTAGATTGTGTCGTGTGTTATGTTTAATTCAATTATTACAGCTATTAATTTGTTGATGTGCCTGAGGATACTCTTCAACATATGATCCAACAAACATTTTTGTTTATGTACCTATTTTATTTTGACAATCTTGTGTCAAAATGTATCTTTGGTGTTGGTGGCATAATAAAGTTTCAGCTGTGATCGTTCTGTGGTGTTTCTTATTGTTTGCTCAGTTGGTAGCCTACATAACATCAACACAACTTTAGTAATAAATTAATGTTACCTTTTTTGTAATATATTTAAATTGTAAACATTCTTAACGCAGTGTTCCAACTGGTTAGAAACATGGTGAGATGGTAAAAGATAAAGTCGTTATGTGGCTATTTTGCATTTATGAATACAATAAAGACAGCAGGTAATGTTGGTGTAAGTTTTAATCGTAAATGTGTGTATGGAGAAGACATAACATAACTGGCAAAAGGCATGTACAGCACACAGTGTTCTGATTATTCATGGGCTATTTATGTACATAACAGGCTTTAATTCATAAGCTAAGTTAACTTTTTTTATCATTTCGTTGACCTTTGTTGACCTACATTAAACTCTCAAGTAACAGTGATCATAAGATAAATTGTATTTTTATCATTCAGATTGAAAAACAAAATCTATCTATCTAATACCATGGTTACCATATTTATAGATAATAAAATAAAGTCCAATCAGTGTAAATGGTTCAATGGCTAGATGATAGAGACCAGTGGTGCACAATTACATGTAATCACCAATTCAATATAAGACTCATTTATTAGATTTTGCACTATGTTGAAGATGGATGAGGCTAAAATTGAATCACTGACAGACTTTAAAAGACTTGGAAAGCTACCTCAGGGTCTTTCCAGACAAGAAAAATTCATTTTTCTTAGAAGGGCTAAAAGCTTTGTTTTTTGAAAGTAAGTAATGTAAAATGTATACCTGGATTTAGTGGTTTCACTGGTTGTTTATAATGATTTTATACTTTTTAGATGAAGCTTTGTATTATATTAAAAAAGAGGGTACTTTGGCAAAAGTGGTCAGCACAAAAAAAAGAGCCCAAGAAATTTTTGAAGAGCTCCACAGCAGCCCGATAGGTGCTCACTGTGGCATTCAAAAAACCCTGGATGCCATAAGTAAGCGCTTTTATTGGCCTGGTATGTCTGTGGACATAAAAAAATGGGTGAGTTTAATATGTGAATCCTTTTTCATTTCTATTAGTCCATCAAAACTGATTTTGATTATACATTTTAGGTCAAACACTGTGCCGCTTGTCAGAAAAAGCAATGTTCTCTGAAGAACCCAACGGAATATACCCCTATCGTGGTAATTCATGATTTTATGAAAAACACAAGGAATATTTTATAACCTCAATTTTATATTAAACATTAATGTTTATTAGGTGGCTCAGCCTTGGGATATTGTGGGGATGGATTTAGTTGGAAAGCTCACACCAACAAAATAAGGCTACCAGTACATCTGTGTCATGGTAGATTACTTTACAAAGTGGTGTGAGGCTTTCCCACTGAAAACCAAAAGCGCAGAGGAGGTAACTGCCTGCATAATAAAATTGTTCTACAAATTTGGTGCCCCTAAAAGGCTCCTAACAGATCAAGGCACTGAATTTGTAAATAAGGTTAGTGCTTTGCTTTTTATTTGTCTTTTATTCCATTAATTGTTCTTTATAAGGAAATACCTTATTCTCACTAATTTGTAAATGAGATTTGTGTTGATCTGTACACAGATCAATCTGGGTGTGTGCCAAACTCTGGGCATTAAGAGAAGTCTATGTGCGCCATACCATCCACAAACAAATGGACTGGTTGAGAGACTCAATGGCACAATTCAGAGGTAACACACAGTCCATATTTTTAAAATGAGACCTTTGTATATGGCAATATAATCTTATTTTTTTTAATTTTTCACTATACAGATGTTTGAGCAAGTTGGTAGGGAACAGGCCAAGCTCGTGGGCTGATTATTTGGAGGCCACAATGTTTGGTCTGCGAACCAAAAAGCAGATAACAAACAAATTTTCCCCATACTTTCTGCTATTTGGTCGTGAGGCTAGATACCCATGTGATGTACCAGACACCTATTAGGTAGGCACTATAAATTTTCTATAGTAGTATTTTTTCCATTGTGTAAGCACAATTTTCTTCTATACTGTAGATCAATGAAAGTGTGGAGGAAATGATAGCAGAGGAGTGCATTTCTGAATGTATCAAACGGCAGGACAGGTTGTACCAAATTGTTCAGGAGAATATAGCACAGGTGCAAAAAAAAATAAGAAAGAGGAAACTTGATCAAGGAGAGGCTGTTGTCATGCAGGTTGGGGACAGAGTCCTGAGGCAAAACAAAAGAAGTCAACAGAGAAAGGGGGGCAAATTGGATCCTGATTTTTTAGGCCCATACACTGTCACTAAAGTTGATGGTAAAAGCGTAGACATTGTGGATGACCATGGAAAACTATTTCCAAGAGTAAACATTGATCACCTGGTACACTTTTTAGAAGATCATCCACCAAAAGCTCCCAAGGTCACTTCAACCATCACAACCACACCCTTCCCTGCCACAACTTTTTCAGTTCCTCATACCACCCTGTCTTGGGCCTCTTTTTGTGGCCTCCTCTGTTGTGCCTCCTCTGCTGCCCCCCAGGCTGCTGCCGCCTCTGCTGCTGCCTCCTCTGCTGCCCCCCAGGCTGCTGCCGCCTCTGCTGCTGCCTCCTCTGCTGCCCCCCAGGCTGCTGCCTCCTCTGCTGCCCCCCAGGCTGCTGCCGCCTCTGCTGCCCCCCAGGCTGCTGCCTCCTCTGCTGCCCCCCAGGCTGCTGCCGCCTCTGCTGCTGCCTCCTCTGCTGTGCCTAACACTGATTGTATGTATCTACCTTTTAAAACCTACAGTATGTAAAGAGAACACCACTCTATTATCACTAGTGTTGTGTGTGTGTGTGTGTGTGTGTGTGTGTGTGTGTTTATTTCTTTTTTTCTTACTATTTTTAGTATTACAAGACATCTGGGCAGGAAAAGTAGGAGGAAGACTGTGGAGCAAAATAGGTCCATACAAAATATTTACCTGGGATCTTGAGCGCCTCCAACCTGGAGAGAAGCTTGAGAGTGAGGTGAGCTAGTTTTCACACAATTCCTAATAATTCATTTATTTGGACTTTATCATAATGCATTTTTTTTAATGTGTGGAACAGATAAATGATTGAACCACATTCTTGTTCAGGTTATCAATGCCTACCTCACTTGCATAGCAAGCAGGTATGCAGGAAAGGCATTTGTCATTGATTCATTTCAAATGACAAATCTGTGGAATGGCAAGGCCAATGAAATGAAGAAGGTAAACAAGCTTGTTTATTTTGATATGATTATCATTAATGTTCATGTTTCATCTGTAATTGTCTGTGTACCCATAGATGAATCTGCAGGTTTATGATTTGCTGGTGGGCTCTGTAAATGAGGGTGACCACTGGACACTGCTGGTTTGTTTCACTCTATGATGTCTGTTGTTCTATTACACTATAAGCAAATGGATTTTTGTTCTTTTAAGACTGAAAGATAAATTCAATGTCTTGCCAGGCAATATATCCAAAGGAAGGAAATATCATTTATATGAACTCCTGTGGTGAAAGCAACAGGAAAATTTGCCCACTGCCTTAAGGCTGTGAGGTGAGAAATTAAGAACCCTCATCAGGTAATGGTTTATAAGTTTTTATACAAATTTGTCTTTCTTCAATAAAAGGGGTTTCATGGATACAAAAGGTTTCAAGGGTGCCACATGGAAGTGTGTAAATTACCTCACAGCCTACAACCAGATGCCACTTCATGTGGGGTGTTTGTGTGTAAGGTAAGCAGTTGTAACAATTGTTTTTATAATTGCATTACACTTGTTCACCCCCCATTTTCTAGTTTGCAGAAGCACTTCTTCTCGGGGGAGACTTGACCTTCTCATGCACAGACGCAAACATTGCACAGATGCGTGAAGACCTGGGTCTATGCCTTTTGAATGAATCAGGTTTTTCTTCATTATTTTAAAAAGGGATGATGAACGCAAAAACGCATGCGATAAAGAATATAATGTCACCTTGATTACCTTCCACAGAACCTCTGGATAACCTGTGCCTGGCTTGTGGAGAAGAATATCCCCACACACCAGACCAGATAGACACTTGGGTATGTTAGATTATTTATTTATTTACACCCATATATTATATATATATATATATATATATATATATATATATATATATATATATATATATATGTGTGTGTCTGTGTATAAAAAACACTACATGTGTATTTTAAAGTTGCACTACAATTTCATTCATTCAAATCTGATTTTGTTTAGATTGCATGTGACTCTTGCAATGGCTGGTACCACTGGGACTGCATAAGCAGGCCAAGTTTGGAGGCACATTTTATTTGTCCAGGATGTCAAGGCCCTATTTAAAGTGTTTACCCCCCACCCCACCCCCACCACCACCAATATGTCTTGTCCACATACACTTATGTCAAATAAAAACTTAACACCAAATCATTTGATGTCTTTAATGTATTCAACATTATACTTAATTTCTTTACAGCAGTAACTGTGCTAATTAAGCAGTCTTAAATCGCTGGGGTATATTTTTAGAAAGAGCCACAAAAAAAAAAAAAAATGTATGGGTCAAAACTATTTTTTCATTTATGCCAAATCATTAGGAAATTAAGTAATGATCATGTTCCATAAGATATTTAGTAAATTTCCTACCATAAATGTATCAACTTAATTTTTGATTAGCAATATACATTGCTAAGAACTTAATTTTGACAACTTTAAAGGCGATTTTCTCAGTATTTTTTATTTATTGATTGGGGTTTTTTTTTTTTTTTTTTTTTTTTTTACCCTCATATTACAGATATTCAAATAGTTGTATCTCGGCCAAATATTGTCCTATTTTAATAAAAGCTTATTTATTCAGCTTTCAGATGATGTATAAATCTAAAACAAGAAAAAATACATATTGTATTAGATCTTAATGCCACCTCAGATATTTGTATACAAGTTATCAAACAAAAGTTTAAAAGACCCTGGAAAGGGTTTAAAACGCTTGTATGTATCTACTTAATGGCTGTTGGCTCATTTACCAGGAGTGTATCCTAATGATGGGAAGGCACATCAATGGCTGTAATTATGAAATCAAACATAACGTATTACAAACTACAAACTATTGTGCTTGGATGAACAAAACTAAAAAAAAAACCGCTGTCGCTGAACCACACATACGTAAAACTTCTGTGCGGTGATGATGCTAGAGTGCACTGATATTTTCAGAGTCGCTTTAACGCGAAACAGGAAACTCATGAATATTCATGTATGCTCCGCCCAGCGTCACAGAAAATCTCAGACACCGAATATTTCAGAACACCGGGTCTGGAAAGTGTTGAATATTATTTTATGCTCCGAATATTTTCGTAGTTGCGGCATGCACTCCCCTCGGCGGCTGGTTGCAGGGCGACGTAGTCTTTGGGGGCTGACGAGCGTGAGTGAGCTGCTCAGGTGAACGGACTCCTGTTTAAACTTCCTAAGTGTAAAAGACTCCAACCAAAAAGAAAAAAAAAACAGTTTCCTCCCTGCCATTACCGGCCCGAGCTCAGTGCCCCTCACGAACACACACAAACACCCACACTACACTAACACGCAAACATACCTGAACATTCAAGCACGCCCATTCATCACATCGCCCCAGGCCAAAAACCTTTTCCATTTCCTGGTGTTTGGTTCGATTTAGCGGTAAAACGTGTGTTTTTTCGTGATTGTAAGAACGGATGGGGTTTGAAAGTTTTTTTTCTTTATATGTTAATTAATTTGCTTGCGTTGAGCAACGAACCTGTTGAAGGTGTTGAAATTATTGTTTTTTTTATGTGTTGAAGGACATATGTTTTTTTTTTTTTTGTTTAGTTTTGACTTGAAAAACCCAGGTGAGTCTCTTTATACTCTTTATATACCTTTTTCATATCCTTTCTGTTTCCAGTACCTCCTGTTTGAGGGAATAGTGTGTGAAACTAAGGTGCTTTTTATTTTTTCTATTATTTATTTTTATCTCCTTTGTTGGTGTTTTGTGTGATGTTCTTACATTCATTGTTTTTTTTTTTTTGAAAAATATACCGAAATAACCATGACAACTGAACTGTGAATTATTTTTGTTTTTGTTTCCTTGTTAGTTTGGTGAAAACACATTTAATGGTGAATGTGAACTTTCTTTGTGTGTGTTGAGTGTATTTTGTTTTTGTATTATTAAATATAATTTTGTATTGAAGTAATATGAATCATTAGTGTATCATGATACACATAATCAGAGTAAGAGACAAGTAGAGTAAGGGTTTTGTGATTTTTTTTTTTTTTTTTTTTTTTAAATAATTGATTTATAGAAGTGGCAAATTTGATGAATTCATGTTTATTTTTAATAAATAGAAATAAATATAGAAAGATTAAAACATTTTGCCAATAGACAATTGCATTAATACATGTTTTGTCTATATTCTTAATGAAAAAAAAAAATATTAGCTGGTTAGTTAAATTATTTGAAATTAAATAAATTTTTCAAGGGGTGACTTGATGTATGACCAACCGTATTGTTGATTTTAAAGGCTAAAAAGCTAAAAAAAAAATATATATTAATAATTTAATATTTCACTGTAGATGGATATACCACATTTTTTCTTGCTCGTGCGGAGTAGGTCTGCAAATGAGCAATCAGGTTGAGATAGAACGTATAGGACAGCCTCTCAC
Source organism: Cyprinus carpio (assembly GCF_018340385.1). Classification (NCBI taxonomy): domain Eukaryota; kingdom Metazoa; phylum Chordata; class Actinopteri; order Cypriniformes; family Cyprinidae; genus Cyprinus; species Cyprinus carpio. The sequence continues at coordinate 9,151,510 of NC_056599.1, read as the reverse complement.
ACACAAATACCACTGTGTTCCCAAGATTCAGTGCAGTCATTGACATTATGTTGTTAATTGTTGCCCAATTTCACGTACATTCAAAGAAAAAGCAGTGTACATCAAAGCTAAACATTGAAGGTCCTAATAATGAATCAGAAAGTCTTCATTGTAAAAAAAAAATCTACATTTGCAACTCAAATTTCAGGGATGGGCACATCTAAATTTTTAAATTTTTTTACGTTTGTATATGGGGTCGTCAACTCTACCCCATAGAAATACAGGGAATACAAAAGGAATAGTGGGTTACAAAAGGTTGTAGTAAAAACCACCCCAATAGTCAAATAATATTTTTTTTTTCATCCCCCTTTTGGGGGCTGACCCCCTAAAATGAAAATCCCAAAGCCCCGCCCTTTTTTACATAAGTTAAATTTTTTTGTACTTTTTTCTTTGTTTCTTTTCCTAGAGAAATAGAAAAAAATAATTATACTAAACTTTTTTCGGTTTATGACCACAGGTTTTTTATTTTCCCCCAGCAATTTGCACTACAGACATCCACAACCTTTTTGAGGGGTTTGTTTTCATTTTTGTTTTACCCCGTCAATGCCCATGTAAATTCCTTTTTAATTCCTTATTTTTATATTTTTTTATAAAAAAAAAAAAAGTTTTTTTTAAAAATTTTTAATTTTTTTTAAAAAAAAAAAAAATTTCCACAAAAAAATTTAACCCAAAAATTTTTTAATTGTTTGGTAATAATAAAATAAACCATCTTACCTACACTGAAAAAACAGAACTGCAAAATGACCCAAAATGTTTCATAAAAACAAAAAACACTGGGTTAAAAAACAACCCCAATTTTTTTATTACCCGGGGGGTAAAATAGGCAGAACCCTCTTGGGTAATTTTTAGCAAATTGGGTTGTTATTAACACCAATATGGGTTTATTTTCCCCCATGGGTTTTTTCATTTTACTATTTACTGCTTTTTTTTCTTATCATTTAAAAAATGTTTACAGTTCTTTAAAATCCTCAAATTTTTTAAAATTCCACCAACCACTGGTAAAACCTTTATTCCCTTTATTATCATTTACAGCATTGTGTAAACGTTTTTAATAGGCTATACATATTGATAACCTTGTTTAACAAAATTAAAATAAAAAATTTAAAAGTTAAACAGAAAAATTTACGTGTTTTCAACCCGTCTTGTTGTTCTGTTTCCACCGTAACTTGCGTGCCGGCTGGTCGTGTTCGGCGGGGAACCCCTTTTGGGTGAGGCCGCCCCCCCGTTTTTACTCATAGCCGAAATAACTGCGACGCCTTTAAACCTCCTAAAAAACAAACTAAACGCTCTGTGAAAAAAATTTAAAATCCCAAAATATTTTTATTTTTACTTTTAATAAAAACTTTTTTTTTATGAAAGTCAGGCTTTTTTCCCTCCGCGAAAAGACCCGCATTGTTAAGGTAATTCATACCCCGGGGGCCAGTTCTGCATAAAATGAAAAATTACATCACAGTAACGATTTTATAGATAAAATAAATTGTATAAAACCTGTTTTTACCTACGAAAACAACAAAAACGAGGCCGCCTTCCCCAGTCAACTGAAAAGAAAGTATGTTCTTCAAGAATTTAGTGAAGAAGAAGCAAAGAAAATAAGGAAGCGTTATTTTACTTATCCAGTTCTTCCTAAAGCCAAAGAAATGACATTTAAAATTCTAAATGACATTTATCCATCTAGTAACTTCCTACATGAAAGATTTAATTGGGAGAACAATTCCTGTGGGTTCTGTGAGAACGATATTGAAACTGTAGAACATATGTTTTTTCAATGTGAACTTGTAGAGACTTTTTGGCTGGAATTTCAAAACTGGCTTCATTCCAAACATGTATCAATACACCCTTTGACTGTGATCCCCAGTTAAGGTTGGAGTATTGTTGAAGGATAAGATCCTAGACTCTTTGATAAATAACTTAGTTACTTTGTGTAAACACTATATTCACAGATGTAAGTATTTAAAGGTTAAACCCCACTTCAGCAGATGGAAGAATGAACTAAAGATATTTGCAGTCTCTTCATTACACGATGGACAGGAATGCCCAGAAACTCTTATATGCTTTTAACTTGTTTTTGCTGTTAGAATAAGACCCTCATCCTTCTTTTTATTTCCCTTTTTTATTGTTTTATCTTATGGTGTGATTATTGTTATTTGTTTTGTTTTTTTTTATCTTTTTTTTTCTTTTTATTTGGCTGTATCAACACTAATAATATGTGTTCAGTTGTTGAAATGTGCCGTAAAGGTTTGTAATTGAACTTGATAACTTCATTTAAAAAAAAAAAAAAAAACATTGGGCAGACACATTGATCTATATGTGACTATATATGGTGTATATATGATTTATAGATCAGTGGCCAGACATCAACATTGCTCGCGATATAAAATAAATCTATAAATCCATTGTGTTTGTGAGTAATTTCATGCAAGCCCTGTGTGTTTTTCTTACACTGCACGTTACAACAGTGTCAGTTCAACATTTCAGCGATGCTGAGATAAAATTACCTGAGTTTGTTTATTAATCCTTTTGTTTGAGATGCGCCTTGCCTCACCTGAAATGTAGGCAAGAGTAGGTGGCTGCAGTAAGGGGAGGGGTCAAAAAAGACCTTTGAAGTCGAACACTTCCTGAATCTCACTGTCTTTCAGGAAGTGTCCGACTTCAAAGGTCTTTTTGACCCTCCCCTTACTGCAGCGCCTACTCTCGCCTACATTTCAGGCGAGGCAACATCTCAAAACAGCTACTATCATGTCGCTCAGAGATGCAAAACAGTGGCTGTTTGGAGTGATTTTTGTTTTTAGAAATGGAGCAAAAACAGGGAATATGTTTTCTAAAACGTAAGTCTCTTAATATTAACTTCTTGTTTTTTGAACTGTTGTAAAAAATCAATATCACATTTGTAATTATGCTGACTTTGGAGAAAAACGTCATCTTCGTGTGATAGTAGCTATATGAAATTATATAATTATATAGATCTATAAATTTTCTTCCCATATCTTGAAAAATGAGATCATTCTAAAGTTCCAGTGACAGAACCATAGACAGTAAAAGATTCAATGGAGACAAGTGAAGTCAATTAGAAGCACGCACTTCCTGGGGGGTCGAGGCGTACTGCGCAGACTCAAACTGAGCTTGAAGACGTGGATGCAGAGCCGGACAGTAACGAGTACATTTACTTGAGTACAGTAATTAAGTACAATTTTGAGGGATCTGTACTTTACTCGAGTATCATTTTTGGGGAGTACTCATGACTTTACTCAAGTACATTTGAGAGGCAAATATTGTACTCTTTACTCCGCTACATTTCCATCCATAACCGTAAGTACCCGTTACTTCTTCGGCCCCGTCCACACGGAGACTGAGCTTACCCCAGTCCGATCTTTTTTTCCCTCGTCTCAAGAAATATCCGCGTCCGCACGAAACCGCAAAACGATGTAGTATACATGCCAGACCAGCATGTGGCGCTGTAATTCTGCCACAGAGATGCACTAAAAACTGAGAAGAAGACTTGGACTATGCTCATAAACCTTGCGCGTGGTACACAAACGAACACGGAACAATACATTTATTAATCTGTGTTAATGTTAGTTAATAAAAAGACAATCGTTCAGTGTTTGTTCATGTTTTTGTTGCTGTTACATGACGTAGCGGTGTCTGATTAGGGTGAGATGTGGGCTGATGACTTCATCATTAAAGAAAATATACGGATTCGCCGTCCAGACGAAACGCAAAGGCGGAGTTTTCAAATTTATCCACTCTGGGACCCGGTTTCAAAAAACATCGGTTTCACTGTTCCAAAACGCCGGATTCGTGTGGACGAAAATGCCTATCTGATAAAAAATTTGTTGACGGAAAAAAAAAAAATCTCGGAAATTTGTTGTTTCCCTCTCAAACGTGATTGGATTGTGCAGGCCACTGATTGGGACACAGCCTATCAGCAATCACATTCAGCTATCCGCCAAAGACTTCAAGACATTTGATTGAATTGAAGTTCAGTACACACACACACAGAGTTGTCACACATAGATTGTTTGTGAGAATGGTGTTATTCAGCTGAAAGTATTTTCTCCTGCCTTTGCCTGTATGTCTGTGAGAGGAAGGGGCTTTATACTGTCACTCAAATTAGCTGAATTTTATTTTTCCTTCTTTGTACACTGACCTAAACACATCTGATTAGCTGATTTTCTTTAATCATTATTATTTTCTCTTTTATGGTGCGTGTATAACACGGTCAGGTTCAGAGGTGTGTCAGAACATTGCTATATTGCCTTCTTTGCTGATTTAGGTTTATTGATTTGATTGATGAAAAAACAGAGAAACTCACACAATTCTTAGCTGAATTTTCTTTTCTGGTATTACACATTAACGTAAGCTGAGCATTTGCTTTGATGTTCTTGAGTATGCGGTGTGTTTAACACAGTCAGGTTCAAATGTGGGTGCAAAAATTCCATTAAAGGGTTAGTTCACCCAAATATTAAAATTATGTCATTAATGACTCATCCTCATGTCGTTCCAAACCCGTAAGACCTCCGTTCATCTTCGGAACACAGTTTAAGATATTTTAGATTTAGGTCGAGAGCTTTCTGTCCCTCCATTGAAAATGTATGTACGGTATACTGTCCATGTCCAGAAAGGTAATAAAAACATCATCAAAGTAGTCCATGTGACATCAGAGGGTCAGTTAGAATTGGTTGAAGCATCGAAATACATTTTGGTCCAAAAATTAACAAAATTACGATCCTTATTTCAGGATGTACTCTTTCCGGGCTGTTGTGAATGCCGTAACTGCTGTGACTGTTGACGTACTTCCGACGTTGCCGGACGATGTTTTTCTGATGAATGCGTTCCAATCACCACAGAAAACACGTCAGCAGCATCGTACATCACAGTGGCCGTCCACTGCAGTGTTGAGGAAAGCGCTCACAACAGAATCCGGAGAGAAGACAAATTGCGACATAAAGTCGTAAAATTTTTGTATTTTGGGACCAAAATGTATTTTTGATGTTCAACCAAATTTCTAACGCGACCCTCTGATGTCACATGACCTACTGTGATTGATGTTTTTATTACCTTTTTGGACATGGACAGATACCGTAATACATTTTCAATGGAGGACAGAAAGCTCTCGGGACCGAAATCTAAAATATATTAAAACTGGCGGTCCGAAGATGAACTGAGGTCTTATGGGTGTACAGGCGACATGAGGGTGAGTTATTAATGATCCCTTCGATATTTAATATTTGGAAGTGAACTAACCCTTTAAAAACTCTAGCAGAGGTTTGTCAGAGCGTTGCTCATTGTGCGCAAAGTGAGAAATGTTAAATAAAGCAAACATCGGTAAAAAGATGAAAATGACTTGATTTACCTTTCAATTACTTTTACATTCTCCAGACATTAACATTAAAATTTTTCATAACTCCATGTAGGACGGTTTCTGTACATAAATAATAAGCCACTATGGCAGTAGTAATGCAATATTTAGAAAATGTACTCTTGTACTCTTGATACTCAAGAATACTGTTATTAAAAATAAGTACTTCAGTACTTTTACTTGGAAGTAGACATACTGATGTAAGTCTTTATGTGACTGAGTAAAAATTTAGCAAGGTGTATCTGTACTTTTACTCAAGATAATGAAGGCTGTGTAATTTGTCCGCCTATGCGTAGACTGTGACGTGAGCAACCGTCGACCAAGTATTAATAGCTGTGCCAAGGGGAGAAATTGAAATCACCCACAATCTGGCAGAGACGCGTGTCACGGTTCCGGCGAGTTGCTGCAGATTATTTCAGTGGATGGGCTTCAGATTCTTCCTTCCACGACTTCCGGTGTACAACATCCGTCGAACCAGAGATGTTGCTCTCCCATCATGCAGGACTAGTCTCTTAATCCAACTGCTCCATACCTCCGGTGAGACCAAACTCAATGTACGTTTCATTTCTGTCACACTGTTTGCTGACTTTTCCACTCCAGCCCTATTGTTTTCACACGGAGCGTCTAAAGGGCATGACCATCACGCTTTTAATCGGACAAGCGCGGGAGAATGCGGGAACGGCCCATGTGGGACAATGAACATCAGTGTTGCAGCTTGCGTTTAAGAAGGAGTTTTTGGAGGAGATCTGCAAGGTGTTCGATGCGGCTCACAGTCTGTGTCTCTCTGTTGGCCAGAGGCGAGGGGCAATGTGGCGACCTGCGGTGTCCAGTGAAGGGGCTGTGTTTTTCCGGCCACAGGGAGGGGCAGTACGGTTGAGTGTGTCACTAATACATTGATGCTCCTCTGGTGGTCGTTCGGCCTCCAGGCTTCATTAAAATTTAATAAAACTATTTATCAGGTGTCAGCTTAATAATTTTTGGAAGAAGAGGGTGATTTATGGACAATGAGAGGCTGTCCGATTAGGTGTTCCATCAAGCTCACTGGCCGGGCCATTTCAGCCTGGACTCTAGTGCGAGACCATCATCACTAGACATTACAACCCAGGTTTATTACTATCACCTCCGGGTAATCATGCTGAGGAGTCGTTGTTGCATCTTCATATCCCTCCACTCCAGTAGTATTTAGGACACACATGGGTTGGTCAAACATAAACCCAAACATTGACTGGACTCTTAATTCTGTTATGGCATGGATCCCTTACGGTTTATTCTTAAACTTTGGGTCCTGCATTTTCTCTGTTATGTATTGCCCTGTGTTACAGGAGGAACCGATGCAGCCCAAGAGAATGTACCGGAGGCTTACTACAATCTTGAGAGTGGTTTTCAGTAAGTGACGCAGCTTCATCTACTTCCTCCACACGCCTGCACGTACCAAAGAGCGATAGATCTGTTGCCTGGCACTTCTCCCACCTAGGGGGCGCCTTCCAGGCTCTTTTCCGGCCTGAGAGGGAGGCCATGGAGAAGTACATCAATGATTCTCAGGTAGCTGGCATCATTCGGCCCTCTTTCCTATCCTCGCTGGGGCGGGGTTCTTCTTCGTCAGGAAGAGAAAGATGGATCACTCCGCCCCTGTATAGATTATCGGTGCTTGAATGACATCACGGTCAAGAATCGTTATCCTTTGGCGCTTATGTCATCGGCCTGCGAGCTCTGCAGGGGGCGACCATCTTTGGAAGTTGGGACCGTCGCAATGGGCTTATCACTAGTTCGGATAGGGCGGGGGATGAAGGAAGACCGCTTCAAAAACCCACGGGGCACTTTGAGTTTGGTTTATGCCTTTGGACTTCTAAACCCCGGCGGGCTTCAGGCCTCGTCAATGATGTGCTTGAGACATGGTCGAACGGTTTGTATTCGTTTTCTCAACGACTCCTGATCTTCTCCCGACGAGCGCGACCATGCCAAACGTCAGTCGAGTGCTCCAGCGGCCAATGCTTGAGATCGTTTTATTTGCCAGGTGGCGAAGTGCGGTTGTGTTACGCCAACCCGGTCAGGTTCCGTCCTGGGATTTATTCTTTCACCCGAGGAATCCCAATGGATCCCGCCAGGTTTTAAAAGCAGTTGCTGATTTGGCCTATCCAGATAGTCGTAGAGCGAGCGGGCCACGATTTTGGGGTTTGCCAATTTTTACAGGCGGTTTCATCAGGATCGTGGGCACTGTTCTTCGGTGGTTAAATTCTAACATCTCCTACCGTCCGGGATCCAAGAATGGTAAGCCCTTACGCTACTTCTCGAGGATCTTTGAGGCTGAACCTAGAGCCATCCTCCCGGTGACCTCATTCTGCCTACTGACGGGTGGTAACGATGGTCCCCTTGGGGGGTGGAGTCCCAGAGTCCGCTCGGCTCTGGCAAACGTCACGTTCCCGTCGGGACGTGTCCTGAGAGCCTTGGGGTTTGTGCCAGAATCTGTTCCGACCTAGCGTCCTTCAGTGGGGGCACACTCGTCCAGCTAGCTTGCCCACACAGGAGCAACTCGTACCTGTAGTTTAATCAAGCAGCAATTCTGGTGGCCTTCGCCTTGCACGGGCGGCTGCGTCAGCAGTTCGTGTATGGCATGTCCTGTTTGTGCTGCTGCGGGTAAAACTCCAAGCGACCTCCAGCAGAAGTTACTCCAGCCGCTGCCTGTCCCTTTGAGGACCCTGGTCAGACACATAGCTATGGATCTTCGTCACAGGCCTACCTCAGTTCTAAGCGGCAACCACGGTAGTCCTTGCTGTGGTGGACAGGTTCTGGAAGGCGCACGGTACATTCCCCTCCCCAAATTCGCACCTCAAGCGATGGAGCCAGCTGACTATCGTCCTGGATCCACATTTTCCATCGATTACCGTATGGCTCCCGGAGAACGTGGTCTCTGAAGGGGTTTTTTTTCCCACCAAAAATTGTAATGTCAAAGTTTTGGGCAGAGTTCTTATACCGACGGCTGAGGGCGACATGCGGAGTCTTTTCACTCAGGGGTAACACCCGCAGACAAAGGACAAATAGTCAGGCTGAGAGTGCCAGCCAAGTGCTCGTTTAGGCTACCAGCCAACCTTATTCCCCCTCCCAAGAATCCTGTGGCCGTTGTTCCATCCGTGCACTCGTGTATTCCAGAGATGCACCTCCATATGGTGGAGGCTCGCCAGAGAAGTCCTCCACGGCGGATCTGGTTGAGCCAGGAACAAGGCGTGTGATGCGCATTTCACCGGACTAAGCACCCCACTTTAAGTGTATGTGCAGTCAGAAGGTACTGGTTGTCTTCCGACGACAATTCCTCCTAAAACTCCCCGCACGTAAACTGGGACCCAAATTTATTGGACTGTTTTCCATCGCTAAGGTGCTCAGTCCGGTGCTGCTTTCCACAAGATACTTGCAGCTTTTATGAAATAAAGCAGACATGAGGAATGAGGTGGGTTTAATAGGATAGGATGTTAGGTGGTTGGTGGTGGGATGTAGAGGAGGTGTGGGTAGAAGACTGGCAACTATTTTCAAATAAGTTGTTTTAAATCAGTTGTGTTAAACAAGAGGGACAGGATGTGATTTTGAAAATGTATAAGGTATAAGTTATTATAAATGGTATAAAAATATTTGTGATTTGTTGATCCAGTGTTTATTTGTTTCCAGGAAGCACGAGAGACAACTTCTACTGACCAGCCTGTAAGAATTTCACCAGATTTAATTTCCATATAAGACTGGGAACTTAACTTGTGTGCAAACTTGACATGAATTATTCATTCAAATCAGAAGTTAAAAGATTAAAAAGATCAATTTAAGATTAAAAAAAAACAGCTATTCACAGCAGGTAATTTCCAGGTGACATTCCTAAGGTTCACTAAAATAACTATTACAGAAGGTAAGTTCGGAGTGACATTGTACAGGTTTGTAAAAAAAATCACTATGCCAGCAGGTAACTACAGATGACTTTCTCAGCAAGATCAGGGGGCATAGGCATTTTATCACACCCTCAGTTGTCACTGCATCACTGGCTATCATCGATACATCGTAGTAGAGAAATAATTAAACATTTTTACATTAAAATTACTGAAAATAAATCGCGAGAACTTAATATATGCAATTGGATCCACATACGTAGAACCAGTGTGTGTGTGTGTGTGTGGTAGCTATTGTGTGTAAGGAGGATGAATATTAAAAACAAGAGCTGTATACACACTCCTAGCTGCTCAGTATTAAAAACGTGAGTTCAATATCTGAATGAGAAAGTGTAGCTAGCGGGCCTGCTATCACCTGCACTCTCTATGAATTTAACGAGATACTGCTTGAGGCTATTGTAATGTACCATACTATAGAGTGTACTAACATTAATATGGAAGTAAATGGAATTGGACAATGGTAATCATGGAAAAATTGTGTTGTGCGCCAGTTAACTGCTTTCGTTACTGATTCGAACCCTCATATTTACCTTATTAGTTTCCCTTATTTTACACTATATATGTCTATATGACCCCCAAAGGTTATAGAGGTGATTGTAAAAAAAAAAAAAACATACATTTTTAATAATAAACATAATATATAATTTTTTTTGTTTACTTCCTCATCCTATACAAGTAAGGCTGTATTTTCGGAGATACACAAAGTACGGTAATTTACATATTTACCACACAATTCCTCAACTATACACATTGTTAAGCTTGAATGTGAAATATCTATGTTTTTTTTATGAAAAAAATGCAAAAATAATAAAGAGGGGCTACTAATGGGGTTTAATGTATTCAGGGAGTTGTTCCACAGTGTTAACAGAGATGGATTCTCATGCTAGAAGCTTATGGCCAAAGTTTTTTAAAAAATAATTTGGAAGAGTGACGGAGAATTTCTTCTGTGCCAGAAAATTCACTTTCGGGTTGGCACAAGTTTCGGGCGTTTTTTTTCGAATGTGGATTTAAGGACGTAGACAGTGGGGAACACTTATTGAGCATTTCTCTCGGAAAAAAAAAGCGCGCCCACGACCACGTCGACCGCAGTCATCAACGCGCTTATCTGGAAATCGTCAGGCGCGCTGCATATGATTTGTTTCGAGACGTCTCCAAATAAGTGTTGTTTTTGGAATGAGAGGGAACGTTTACCGTGTCAGCTTCCAAGAACCAGCGTTACACGAACAGTGGATGCAGTTTGTTTTCGGGCAGGAACAGAGCAAGGGGTGTGTGTTCCTCAAGTCATTTCCAGGGAGAAGTTTTTTATCAAACAAGGCTCCAGGTCGACGCTGGATTTGAACCTATGGTTTTTTTGAGTTCTTCCTTAACAACATTGAGATCCTCGCCCCCAGACAACCCGACCGCATTAATGTGACTAGCAATAACTGCGCAAAACTACATGATTCTGTCTTTTTGTGAAAGATAAGTCAAGGAAGCAATGACACGAGAGAGCTGAAGATATAATGTTAAAAATGGCATACACCACCTAAACATCAGTATGTCTAGCTTCCGCCCACCGGCGCTACTCAACGCGGAAAGCATCCCGGCTTTTTTCCGGAGAGGAATGAGAAATTAGCTGTAATGCTATGTGCCCTTTGAAAAATGAGCAAGACAATGACTTTTGGAACTTTTTTGGAAGATAGTACTACTCTATAGGAACTCAAGAGATTACACCTGAGATTAGTGACACTGTCTATGCTAGGTAACTTTAAAATGATTTTCTAAATGAGATATAAGACGTTTCTGGAAATTGATCTAAGTAACTAGGTCAGATTTCTGCCATCTGGCTGCTTAAAGAAAAAACCTAGTTTAAAGAAAAAGAAATGTATTTTGTCCATATATACTCAGCAGAGGGCAGGATAGAGATCCATTCATTATACCGGATGTGGCCAAACGCGTAGATCATAAATTTTGTGAATACATTTTTGAGACTTTATATCTGTATAAACATTATAAACAGACATTAAAAATAAATATTCTTTCAAAAAGTAGAATTTTGGTTAGTTTCTTTTTGATGGATTTTGAACTGTCTGTTTTTACAAAGATACCATTAGAAATGTGGATGTGAAAAAATGCCACATAAGAAAACCCTAAAGGCACAAGACTTACTCAGATGTTGTAGTTGTATTATTATTGATTTTTAATGAACCAAGGGAAAAAAAATAAATATTAACTTTAGATTTAGTAAGAAATTAAAATGAGATATAAATAAAACGAGCAGCACCTGCAGAAATGACAGAACCACGAGGTGACAGTGGAATAACAATACATTTTGATAATCACATTCCGGAAACACTGAACACATAAGAAAAAATCAAATGAACACCGCTACAAGAAAAAAAAAATATTATGTAAGTGCATAATGGTCCAAAAAAAGCACAGTCAGAAATGTGTGTGAATAACGATTTTAAGATAGAAACAAAAAATCAGTCCCGCACATCTGGCACACATGTGCACTGGTGATGATCAAGCACGATCTAGAACGCGAGCCGTAGATCATTGAATGCAGTTTGGGCACTGCTTATCCGTTTTGTATCCTTGGACGCGTCATGGACAAACTGACACCTTTTTGTCCATTGATGTGTGTGTGAGTAAGTGTGTGTGTTTGTAGGGTTGTTGTGTTGTGTGGTGTAGGGTGTCACCCCTTTTATCTGTGTTCTGCCATTGTGGACTTTCGAGCTTACTTGCTAAATTCAATACCAAGTGGCTCTCAGTGTGGCAAGTCATAAATGGTGTCGCTGTGGGTGTGTGTGTGAGATAGAGCTGAACTCACTCTAGGCTTTATGTGCTCTCGGAGGACCAGCTGTGCAAATACATCTACAGATTGCTACTGGCCAAATCTTCAGTGATGTGTCCTGGATGCTCATTGGGTGCTTCTGGGTCTCTTCAACATCAGACACACCTCAGCCAGGGCTTACCCAGCTGGGTGAGATCAGACCACAGTTAGTGCCTTAGTTGCACACATATAGCTACACCTTACCCTTTGGATATCCTCTCTTAGCCATTGTCATACTTGAGGGGGCTTTCTATGTCAGATCTTAGCACCTCGGTGAGATTCTGGGATGGCTCTTCTCCTCCTCACAGTCAGCATCTATACCCCCAACAACCTGGAAGGCTACTGGACAGGGATCAGTGCTATAAAAAGGAAGGAGCCCTGCAGCATCATACTCCTTGGGGATGGGACACCTAGCTCTCGCTACCTGCTTGGTCTCACGGGACTCTGCGCTGACCGGCAGTCACCTTCGTGATCTCTCGGCGCGTAGGAAGCTAGCTCTCGGAGAAGGCCCATCTTTCCAAGCAGGTTCTTAACTAGGGCGAAGCTAGGAAGCTCAAAACAGAAAGTACTCGTTTGGTGGACCTCCGGCCAAAGGACAATATAACCGGCGATACAGATTATTAGGGTCTAAGGGTGGTGATCACACGCGGTTGGGGAACTTGAGTTGCATGCTCCAAGTCCCCCCAACAGTTGCCAGTCCCTAGCCACGGGCGCAAGTGATACCTGGTGCAGATGTTTTCAAGTGCTGGTTTTTGGCGAGAATCTCCAGCTTTCCTGATACAACGGAAATGCGCTTGCTGGGGGTCGGGCAGCGCCAGCCCGCCATTCTGCCCCGGTTGCCGTCTTTCCGAGCTTGTCACCGACTTCTCGGTAGTCACCAATGCTTTTCATGGTTTTCAACAAGTCTTTTGAATGTCGGACAGTTGAGATTGAACATGTTTAAAGTGGGCGTTTCTGCAACATCGACTCTACAGATGTCCTAGGTGGACACAATCTTTCAAGTGATGTTCCTGGACTATGGGTGTTTGGGTCTTTTCAACATCATACACCCCCATCAAACGGCGACCAGCTGTGGATGATCAGACCAAGCTTTGTGTCTGTTGGAAATCTGAGCTACCCTTCCAACATGGATCTCCGTTCTTTAGCCATAGCCAGATTGAGGCTTCTCTGCACTTCAATGGTCGTGCAGAAGGATGGCTCTTCTCTCTCCTCACCCAATGTCTATACGCCTTTAAAACAACACTGAGGTCTTGGACAGGGATCGGGCTATAAAGCCCCTGCATCCTACCGCTATTGGGAGACACTAGCTACTCAATCACGGCTTGTCTACAATCGCTGACCAGTCCCTCGGACTTGGGCGATGCTTCCTCTCAAAGGGGGGGGGCCCTCTTCCGTATTCATAGAACGGACTTCATAAATCCTAGCGTTAGGTGAACAAGCACATAGCTAGTTAAGTTAAGGTTAGCTTACCGAATCTGGCACCTTTTTAGCACCCGCGGCGGTGATTCTTTTACCGGATAATCGTACTCCGCAATGCCATTCTTCGGGGAACGGGTACAATGTGTTCGTCAGTCGGGCGACGAGCAGGTCGAGATACTAGCCGTTGATTGCATCCACAGAGAATTCATGAAATGGTAAGAGAACGCAAAAATACAGAGATCCAACCAATAAGGGCCTTGAGATCGACGGGACACTTCCAGATGAGTCACGCGCAGCGAGGGCGCACCTAGTCAAGCGCGAGTAGACAACTAAGTAGACACACTCCGTGCACGCGCACGCCATTTTTTATTGTCCCCGGGAAATTATGCTACGTTTAATGAAGGTAGTATAGCGCGAGCAGGGCACAGGTGTCAATGTAGCAAGGGCACACGGCACACTCTTACCGACCGCTCCGCATTGTGTTCTGTAACATATCATTTTACAAAATAAGCATACATTCATACAACATACAACCATAAACAAAGACATTTTGTAGAAGATGAACTGAAAATCTTCCTTGATTTAAGTTGGTAAAAATTTAAATCAAACTCATGAACAAGAACCCATGTTACTTATAGGGTGAAAAAACTTTACTTGTATAACACCTTTTTAACAAAAACGAAGTTAAAAAAATCATATAAAAACTTGTGAAATAAATACAATTTCAATTTAATTTTAAAGACCATCTTACTACTTCATTAACCAAAAAACTAGGTAAGGAATCCATGCTACCTGGCCCTATAGTGTAATGTTCTCTGTCCGCTCCTGTTCTTAAACAGGCAGGAGAAATCTTCCTACTGATGACTGACGTGTGACATATTCGTGTCCACCCTGAGAAAACTTAAAATTCTTAAATAAAATAACAGGGTCCTTGTTGTTATAACCTTTTTTGCAAAACCAAGAAGAGAATAATATAACCTACTTTTAACTGGTAACCATTTAACATACTCAACATATCACAAACTCTAGTTCTATATGAACAATTAAGCACTATACGGGCAGCTTATTTTGAGCCACCTGCAACGATTGAGATTACATTCTGATGTATGGACCATATGACTGTACAGTAATCTAGCTGAGAGAGAACCAAAGCTTCCATTAATTGTTTAATCAATTTCTTGTAAAAGATCTTGTACATATATTAAGTTTGCGAGCCATCGCTTCTGCCCTATTTTCTTGCAACATTCTTCGCGCGATCAATTGCTTCATATGTACTGGTACAGAATGGACAATATCGGCTCTCAGTCTAATACACCCAGCTAAACTGAACTCTCACACTGTAACCTGTGTGATCATTTAGCGAATAAGCTAAGTTTCATTAGTTTAATTGCAGTCTTGGCCTCTACCTCCCTACCCTTTTAGAAACACTAATACAATCTACATTTTTGTTTGGTTACTATATTAGTACCCATTTATTTATCTTAACACCGAATCCGTCATAGCTCCTCATTGATAAGATCTGAGTGACTCTTCAAGCCCTCTCTTGAAGTAAACGCTGTGAATATATGGTAGTAGAATCATCTGCGTACATGGCAATGGAAGCATTCTTAAAACTAAAGGTAAATCATTCAGTAAATATTGAAAATAAAAGTGGGCCCCAAACAACGCCCCACTAGTGGCACTCCACAGCCATAACCTCATTTCTGACGAAACATCCCTTGCACAATACACCAATATTTTTCAGGGGATGGTGGTAAGATAAGCTATGATCCATCGCAAATAAAGGAAGTCCTGTCAAAAAGAACCGATAGCAGCTCGCTAGTGCGAATTTCTTAATAACAATTATGGTCAAAGAAATATCAAAAGTGGCACTGAACATTCTCACGCCTAATAACAAATGAGATCGTCCCACTATCTTTACCGGCATCTCGATTTTCTTGTCAGCCATTCATCAGTCATTGTGTGTACCGCGCTGTAGCTGTAGAATAATCCCTTCCTATAGGCATGTTGATGAGCTGTGTAACACAGTCATTTATAACAAAATATAAGTTTTGAATTTGCGGAAAGGGGGCTAAAGGGGGTGTGAAAGGAAAAAAAACAGGGGGGGGGGGGAGGAAAAAGCGGGGAATAAAAAAAAAAAAAAAAAAAGAAAGGGGTGTCATATACATTGCTTTCCATGACTTTACTTAGGGGTGGGTAATATTACTTATCGGCCTACTATTAACTTCCCTGAAAATTTTCTCTTTATAATTTTTAGCAGATGGATTAATATTTTTGCAAATCTTCCACTGCGCTTGGGCAAGGACTGATATGAGTCTCCCAAACATGTAAGTCTAATGAAGTATGAGAGATAGGTAGGGCGCAAACATCTGCTTACAGGTGTTTATACAGCAACTTCTAACATCCAAATTATTTCAATCCCTTGCTGGTTTATCCTTGCTTGATCTTATTACAATTTTCTACGGTAGACACCCGTAACTTTTTTCAAAATGAAAATCTACACAATTTATTCATCTCAGCTTTTGGTAATAAGTTTAGCTGAGTACTCTACATAGTTATCATTTGTCTTCATACCATTTATTTAATTTCTGAACCTTTTATCACTAATAAATACTATAAAAACCAGTTCTAACGATGAAATTAGCCAATTTCACTTGGTTTAGTGATAAAATTGCCCTCGGCACTCTAAAAAAAAAGATGGTCAATCTACTACTTTGTACCCATCCTGATTTAAGAAACCTTCCAAATTGTCTTACTGTCAATATTATTACTAATATTCTATTATAAATAATACTTTTTGCGTTTTTGGCTTTATTCAACATTGTAACAAGAGGTGTTCTTAATTTACGATATTTACACCATTAATTGCATATTTACCCCACAATAGTGGCAAATAGTGCCAGTTGTGTATTTGTTTTTACATAGCCAATTGTTATGCTGCGCGCGTTAAAGTCTGAGCCATATAATAATACGATGGATATATTTGCGTTCTGTTATCTAGCCACATAGCTTAGTTAGGTGTACGGGCTGAATCAGGCCCTTAGCTGGAAAAAGTAAGATGGACAACACATGAATGCACAATGGTCTAGTCACCGTTGGTGCCACTGGCAAATACAGATGTGAGAACTACCAGGCATTCAAAAGAGGCGCGTATTTTACGTACTACCTCCCCATAAATACCTGATGGCACACAAGTAATAACGATGATGAGCAAACTAGTTTGCACACGACTGATGTGACTAGACTGAGAACTTCTTGAACGTGTGATGGTCATAGCGAAAGGTAAAACAGTCTCATGCAGCTTCGCAATCTGAGTAGTAGTGACGCAAAAAGTTTCCCAACTGAAATGGTCGTGTGTAACGCTTCACATATTCAATTTTCATAGGACCATATGGTGCAAAAAGACCAAAATGAAAAAATGACACCAAACATTCATTTGTTTCATTTTTTTTTTATTTCTTTCTTTACTAAATTGGGACTATAAGAACACGATAACGTCTGAATACAAAATCTAAAACAATTGGTTCTATTTTATCTTTTTTTTTTTTTTATCTTTTTACCATTTTTTATCAGAAGAAAATTTGTGCTGTGAGGCTGGTAGGGGCCAGATTATTTGCGGGAGGTGGGGCCTGCAGACTGTTTCACAATGGATTAACATGGCTTAATTGGTGGGGTCCTACTTAAAACAGTAACAACTGCGGAGTCACTGGAGTTATTTATAATAAACATATAGGCTAGGCTACTATTTAATTCAATTCAAGTTTTTCGATTCAAGTTTATTTGTTAAACATTCTTTTTACAATACAAATTCATATGCAAAGCACAACTTTACAGACAAATTAATTTTTCTACAATATGTTACTATAATTTACAGACAAAGCATAATAGCCCAGAACTATTGGAAGCAAATTGCCTCTAAATTGCATGTTAAGTGTCAGCAACTATGAAGGCGAATGCTTAACGTTTCACGTGAAGTTATTTCCTCCGATGTTAAACTAGGCCATACTCACACACCACACACACACACACACACAACCACTGGAGACTAGGGAGGGGCATTTCAAGCACAAGTATATCGATATCGCTGTGGTATTATCGATTAGTAGTCAGTGAATCGCCCCCCTCCCTCCATGCACCCGCGACAATCACGCACACAATAACACACACCCATAAAAGATACAGAGGAGATAGCCCTATTCAGCTTTCAATCTGTATGATAACAAACTAATTTAAAGTCATAGAAAAGGTCATCCTAACCCAAGCCAATTGATGGTTGTAGATTGCTGAAACATTTAATATAGACTACCGATTGATGGCACTTATTAACATCCCATCCGTCTATTATCAACTGCTCACAAGCGCTGTATGACGCCTAGGACATTCTAATTTTTAATGAGCATAACATTCCATAGCATTTTTAAAAAAGTTTATAGATTCATTAGATTAGAACATGAATTCAGACATGATATAGTGCGTTAAAACCTCATTAACAAGTATGAAGACAGACATATCAATCTAAGAGTAAAACACAGTACGCGCTAAAACATATTGTGAACAGCCTGAATGACGGTACTAATTTGAACATTAATTTTAACGTCTGTATTTATAACAATGACCTATTTCATATTTTTATTTAAAAAAAAAAAAAATGAGCATGTCGACAGTTCTACAGTTATTGGCGGTACCCTTCTGTGTCCACTGTCTCCCTTCCCCCGCTGGCCTGTACTCAGCACTGCACTTCACGCTCCGGTCGGGTGTTCTGTCCATCTCTGATACCCTGTCAGATTTTGCTACCTTCCATGAAAAAAGTAGGTAGTACTTGTATGGCCCTCCAAACCGAGGGGGAACTTTTAATTGAAACGAGAGAACTAATATAGAGCCTTACACGGCCCGGCCCGGGCTAATAAGATTCCTCTGCCCAAGTCACTGTCCCTCATTACACAGCTGCTTGTTGCAGCCATTATAATAGTTTAGTTTTTGTTTTTAATGGTCATATTTCGTTTCGATTCTTATATTAATTTAATTCAGAAATATGATTGGAACATTTTATGTTTGTTAAATTCAGTTTGTTTTTTAAATAGCCTACAAAGCGGCCAGCGCAAGACCGTGAGTTGAGCATTTTTGTCAGTTTATCCTTCTCAAAAAAAAAAACAAAAAACAAAGGATTAGCGTCATAATATTTTAGGAATTAAGTAAAAAAAAATACGACAATGAAATCATGTCACATTGCATGAAGTAAAATTTAATATATTACACCTGTATACTCCGGCAAAAAAATTTATAAAAAAGTACCTGTCATTCTTCACGTTTAAAACGAAAAACAGCAATAGGCTTACTGATTAAACTCGAATTGATTTATTTCACGAGACACTCGTTTGAGTAAATATTAATATTGTTCAGTTTTTTTTTTTAAACATGCACCAAATATTCGTGTATTATTTTCGGGTGTGCAAATATTAAACAGGAAAATATAATTGATTCACATGCCGCATGAAAGGAGGCGACAGATCAAAGAGCGTAAAAAACATTTATTGTTTGTATTTTAATTCTATCTTTAAATTGATAGAAACTGAGGCTTATGGTGTTATAATAAAAAGTCCAAAGCTTATTGCGCTAAAAACGTACGTATTATTTCCAAGCATTTATGCCATAATTAAAAGCTTGTGAAATAATCACATAACGTTATTTACTTCAGAAAAAAGTCAACATAACAGAGTCGAATTTTTAAATGGTTTAAAAATGTTTATGGTTATCAAACCAGTGGAATATTACATTTTATAGTCCTTGAACAAATAAATCATTTTAATGCAGCTAGCTCGTAATCACGACTTAATACGTGGAAACAGGAAGCTTCTCGTCTTAGCACAGTGGAGCGCATCGTTTTGTTAACTTTGTGGTTTATTATTTTGAGTCGTTTGGAACGCGGTGACACAGAAGACCCTCTCACAACATATTGCTTTATAGATCTATTGGGTTTGCCGCTCAGAAATGTTCACGTAATCATAGGGCTGGACAATAATTCAATATCGATATGTATCGCGATAAAAAAAATTCAATAACGGTGATATGGTTTTTAAACACATTCCGATATTTTCGATATACCAGTGTTCCCCCATACATTGATTTTATTTGTGGCGTTTGACTTCGTATTGAATAAATATGAGCACTGTACATTTCAAAATCACATGTCGCGGGTGTTTTATATGAATGTATCTCTGAAGGGGAACCGACTGTTTTCAGAAAAGTTTCGATTGCATTTTCATTTTATCTGATAAAGAAGCGTTCATAGGCGCAGCTCCTTTGATTATAGCCCGTTACTGGAGAAAACCGCTGGGTCTACCACTCTCACAGCGCCTCCTGCTGGCAGACAATCAGTTTGGCATTTAAGCCCGGCTCCAGCAACATGCTTTTTTTTCCTGCAGCAACTCAAGAGCACCTCTCATACTCTTTAAACTACGAAGCCATTTGTTTGCAATCTATATCGCAAATTACTGCACAAACAGTTAAATTTTGAAATATTTTACAATTTAAAATAACTGTTGTTTATTTTAAAATGTAGTTTATTCCCTGTGATCAAAAGCTGAATTTTCAGCAGCGATTACTCACACATATCATATAGATGCAGATGATCTTCGAAGCAAAATCGGGATGTCGGAGTAAGACTGAATAGGAGTGGGGGGGGGGGAGTTTGCTGAGGGGGGTGTAAGGGGGTGAACAGACAAGTATGTCAGGAAGAAGTTGAGTACTGTTTTTTTCAGGGATCTTTGATGAATAGAAAGATCCAAAAGACAGAATGACATTTATCTGAAACAAAGCTTTTGTAACAGTAGCAGTTTTGCGATTCATAGCTGGTGATTTGATTACACTATTCCATTCAAAAGCTTTGAGTCATTCATCATATTCTTTCTTTCTTTCTTTTCTTTTTTTGGAAAGAAATTTATAGAAATTGGGACGAATGTTCGCAAGGGAGATGTTCTAAAATTTAAAAGATGAAATGATCAAAGTGATGATAGACATTTATAATGTTAAAGAGATATTTCTATTTTCACAATAAATGATTCGCTCAGTGAAAACTTTCTATTTCATCAAGAAGAACGCTACTCAGCTGATTTCGAACACAATTATTTTGGAGGCAAGCAAATCAGAAAATATAGAATGAGTTTCGTGAATTGATCAATGTATCAGAGTAATGATGCTAAAATATAGCTTTGAAATCACAGGAATAAAAATAACATTTTAAAAATATTTCCAAATATAAACAATTATTATTTAAATGAGTACAGGAGTATTTCCAAATGTTACTTAATTCTTGCTGCGTATGTTGGTGGATCAAATAAATGCATGCTTGGTGAGCACAGAATAGAATTCTTTAAAAACCATAAAAATCTTACTGTTCAAGAAAAAGCTTTTGACTGGGTAGTATACTATTACCTATAGTTTGGTTGAAGTTAAAGACTGAATATAAAGACAAACAAATTGGGTATTAGGTGAGACTGAAATGATTTGTTGATTGACCATGTGGATTTCACATTTTATTTGTTTGTATGAAGGCAGCAAATACAAGAAAATGGTATTGTTTTATTTTTGTTTTTTCCAAAAATAATTAATTTGTTTTAAAGGGATGGGAGCGTGTCAGACCGTTGCACAACAATAATTCATTGTTTTCATAAATGTTATAGTACACTGACATCTGTTTGTGGGCCATTCTTGGCAGTTGTTTTACGAGTGCTTTTTATAGCGTGTTCATATCGATTATCCAAAAATAATGAGTATCGCAAATCGGACCCGGAAATGTGAGAAATATATGCAGTGCATATATAATTTGTGGCCATAGACGTCCAGCCCTACGTAATCATGCTTGCACGAATTCAGGCAGTTCCTGCTCCGGGCGCGAGTGTGAGTGCTCACACCTGCATGCACCGCGCCCGATGTACAACACCATCGACTAGTGGATCAAAACTGAACTAGCTCTGAGGGTCCACTTCTTCCATCCACCAAGCGCGTCCCGAGGCGCGTGACAACAGAGGCCGATCACACTTAGTCAACCGAAGCCAGTCTTTGGGGTAAGTCTGCCCTCCCAGGGGCACGTGGGGGGGTTCAACGGAATCCTTAGAAATAATAATCGCACACGTACCTACATGTCGAATAAGTCGGGTCATGTAAATCGACTAATCGAATATTACGAGGGGACATCACTCTGTGCCACGCCCATACCCTACTGGAGACGGCTAAGTTTTTTTCATAACATTAGCCGCGGAAACCCGTCTACATAAGAATCTCCGTGTAATGTTTGAACTGTAAAAGCTACATTTGACTATAAAAGTTTATAAAATATTTGCATAGGACCCATGCGTGCTATGGTCGAAGGACTCAGATGCTCCGTCCAAACCTCCTTCCTTTTCCTAAATAACAATATATAGAATTGACAGCCAGCTTTTGATTTATTTTTTTTTTTTTTTACTCTGCATAGTGTCAGTATAATTTACGAAAAAAAAACCAGGACTCCTCAACCATCCACAACATCCCCTCCAGAGGAAGAAAAGATGAAGCTACAGCGGAGCACTGGATGGCTAATCTGAGCAAGACGCCATTGTGCAGAGGCGCTGTTCAAGACAACAAGTACGCTTGAAACTACGATTCAAAAATGCAATGGCGGATGGCTTATGGAGGACGTGAAATCCTCGTTTGATTGAGCTCCGGTCAACGAAGTGTGCAATCCCAAACCAACATCAGTACGAGACCTTGTGGTTCGAAGGTAGACAAGATTTTAAGGGAGATGTGACAGATAAAGAAGTATTTGACACATGTTTGGCACAACAGATTCAGCATAACCCTCACGCTTGAAAATTGCGGAGTTAGAAGACAGTCTCGGTCGTAATCATTTACTGCCGGTGCAGTGTGGGCTGCCCGCAGGCCGAAGGGTGGGGGGATGAGGCCGAAGCTGGTTACGTCTTGTTAGGCGGAAGTAAGATGCTCCCTATCATGGATACCCTGCGCTGAAAGTAAGGGATCGGTGAGATCAAAAATAGACCGCGAAGCCGCACAGAATCTATGGAGCCCGTAGCCAGATCGACAGTTTGGAGTTCTTCATGGGAAGCCAGGGAAGTGACGAAAACCCGAACCAATTCGTGACTCAATCAGTCATACGTGCGTTTTTTCGCAGACTACAGTGGGTTTACCTCCCGTTAGACGACAGTCCTCGAAGCATTCAAAAGGATTGCCACTCTGGAATCCAAAAACTCCTCATATACCCCGCCACTCTGTGTCGCTTGGGGTAATCAACATCCTTTTGATTCAGTCAAAGAAAGCGAGGATTTCTTAGTGGGAAACGCGTATACTCCTTTATCGGCGCCAGACGTATTTGTCCTAATGGTATGGGTCAAGAGCCCCTCCAAGTCTATGATGAGTAAAATGATCACCGGATAAGTGAGGACGCCAAAGGTAAAGTGCTAGCAATGTTACACGCTTCAGAGGAGTCCCCTGTTTACTTTTTTTTTTTTCGTGGGTCCTCTCTAAATCGGTCAAACATTTGTATTTTGTTTTATTTACTTTATACATATAATATACGGCTGTCACTACTGTTTATACCAGTGGTTCCCAACCTTTTTCAACTCACGCCCACACACCAAACACATATGTTTGCGCGGCCCACTGCAAAAAGATTAACTGACCCCGCTATTGTTGAGTTAATAACTTAGTACTAGCTAGAATGTTAACTGTATTTACTGAATGAACTAGGGCTGTGCGATATGAAAAAAAAATGGAGAAAAAAAAAACCTATCGCGATTTCTTTGATCATTTTTCCGATTTCAAGATATTCACAATTTTGACACACAAAGATATGCTTTACAGTCATGAATGCATTCAGGATGAATTTGAAACATATTTCCAAAAGAAAACCAATTAGATCTTTATCAAAAAGTTGTAACGTCTCTAGAACAGACATAAGTCAAAATTATATCACTATAGTAAAGGTTTAAAATTTCTAGACTTATGGCAAAAAAAATATAAATAGCCTAAATAAATCTGTGTCCAGGGACTTTTTTCTTTTTTGCCATACATTGTTCATAGAGCTCATTAATTGTAGCGTGTGCCTCAGGTGTTGAAATAGATTTGTTATACATTATACACGGTTCACACGTAGGACACTCCGTTTGCAGTGCGTATACAGTATGTGTATGCGGTGCAGAAGCAGCAGCGAGAGCGCATTAATGTAACGCTTTAAAGCACATTAAATTAATGCGCGAGCGCGAATCCGCCCGCACACACGCACATTTCTTTTGCTCTGTCACAAAACCAGACGTGCTTGCTGAGATACACGCTGCACTCGCCCGCTGAAAGTGCGCGCACTTAAAACGCGTCTTCTCTATGGAGTCAAAGTAATACCATATATATATATATACGCAAAAAAATAAAGTTTTGCAAAAGAAAATAAAGTTTTGCAAACGAAAATTAAAGTATTGAGGAAAATAATTTAGCTTTTTGCAAACAAAAATAAAGAATGCAAAACATAAATGATACCGCGCAAAGCCAAGCAATGATTTTGCAATGCATATTTTCCATGGTCATATCTATTATTTTATTTGCAACACTGGTTTTATTTTGCGTGTCGGTCCGTAGTTTTGAGCTTGCGCTGCAGGTTTTTTTCCCTGTGCGCTTCATTTTTCTGCGCGTCCTCGCTTTGTGCGCTGTTTGACGTAAGGGTGGAGTCAAGGGGCCGCGGGGGCGGAGTCAATGGACGTGGAAGTGACGTCATCGGCCCGAGACGCAGCTCACTGATCCAGGTACTGTCATGATGAGCAGATGCATGCGAGTGGATCGCTTCCTTTTATTCACTAGCATTTAAAACATGCATGGTTTCATTTATTAACTTTATTAGCAAATGTATATGTGTATTAGCAGCGTTTGCTCAAGTTAAAGAAGTTGTTACCCATGCACATCTGCTGTTTATTTCTCTCAATATGCACTCTTTTACTGGCATAAAGTTGCCTTGACCGTTGGACGTTCGATATTCGCAAATCTAGGACTGTCTCTAAAGTTACATGCAAAACTACTATACACTTCTCTAACGTCAATAGCATGCAAGGAGAATGACTAACAGTCATGAAAACAACTGTTAACTGTTTTATCCAGGTGTCAACTATATGCACACACCTTTTATATTTTTTGATAATTTTAAAATAAACTATAAATCATATGTAAATATTTCTACTTTTCATTACCAAATGGACGTAAACACTAATTTAAAGCTCAAATGAAAAAAGCAATATTTTACATATTCATTTACAGTTTATTTGAATATTATGAAAAATATGAACGTGTTGCATTATAGTTTGACACGAAATGAACACTTTACAGTATGTTTTATTCAAGTGAGTCATTCTGTTCAAATGCTATTGAGCTTCAAATTATGGCATATTTAAATTTGAGCCCATTCGTAATGAAAATTAGCAATATTTTACATTTGATTTACAGTTTATTTTAATAATTATCAAAAATAATATAAAAGGTGTGGCATTATAGTTGACACCTGGATTGAACAGTTAACAGTTGTTTTCATGACTGTTAGTCATTCTCCTTGCATGCTATTGACGTTAGAGAAGTGTATTAGTAGTTTCGCATGTAACTTTAGAGACGGTCCCTAGATTTGCGAATATCGAACGTCCAACGGCAAGCCAACTTATGCCAGTCACACACTTTTATAGCATTAAAATTGTGTATTGTTTCATTTGGTGAACTGCATGTGTATTAACAGTGTTTGTTTAAGATCTCTTAACCTGTGGAGGACGCCAGCGCACAAAGCGTTCTTTGTTCACATTAGTTCAGAGTTACTGCTAGTTTTAATGTAAAAATTATGCAATTCACTTCATAAACTATAACGTACATCATTAAAGAGGTCTACAACTCAAGTTTTATATCGATCTCGACTTCGCTTTTCGTTTAACATAACTCCTGGCATAAAATTAATAAATGACTGTCATCATTGTAGATAAAAAAAAATGAAGCTCGAATCTTTTTTGGTTTAATTTTGCTCACGAAGTTTAATGCATAAACAAAACCCGCGTGACCATAGCAACCTGAGATTATCGGAGATTGATCAAATATTTTTATCCATCCCACAGTCCCATCAGTTGATCGTGTCTTTTTATGTAATATATGTGGACATATAAGGCTTTTATTATTTTTATCATTATAGTATATATATATATATACCAAGTGGATGCTGGCACACTGGCTGGTGGGTTGAGGAGAGACCCCCCACATGATCGTACATGCGAATTGGGTGTACAACAATACATTATAAAGCGCTATATAAATGCATCATTCATTTATTCATATAGGCTAACCGTATATAATACAATGATAATAATATTATATTAAATAGGGCTATATTTTTTATATTTATTGTTTATGCTTATTTCCCCTTTAATTCGCAGTGTATTGCTTACTAATAACGTTCTTTAAATTAGTGTTTTCAGTTACAAATGAAACTAGCGAATTATTCATTTATAATTCTAGTATTTATTATTATGGGTTAGGGTATTTTATAGGTTATTGTTAAATTCATCCTCCAAAGTGCACTTCCAATAAAAAAATCTTTATTGACATGTCGGGCTTTTACAGTATAGGCTATATTTACAAAACTCTTCAGGGCTGCGTTTTCCAAAGCATCGTTGAAAAGTAACAGTACTTTTGACTAGATGTGACACAAGACAGCTTCTGCGCGCTGGTGTCCTCCCACAGGTTAAGCAGATTTGAAACAAACCCTGTAATACACATCCAGTTTTACCACATGAACGCAACGCACCATTTTTAATGCTATAAAAGTGGGTGCACATCGAGAGAAATAAACAACAGATGTGCCATGGTAACAACTTCTTTACACTTGAGCAAACGCTGCTACTACACATATACATTTTGTTAATAAAGTTAATAAAACTAAAACCATGCATGTTTTAAAAATGCTAGTGAATAAAAGAAAGTGATCCACTCGCATGCAATCTGCCATCATGACAGTACTCACCTGGAATCGTGAGCTGGCTTCTCGGGCGATGACGTCACTTTCACGGAGGCTTTGTACACCCCCTGCCCCCTTTACTCCACCCCCCCTCAAAAACGCCCACAAACAGACGCGGAAAAAAAGAACGCACAGGAAAAAAATGCGGCAAGCTAAAATAAACCCACCGCAAAAAAAAATCATTGTTGCAATAAATAAAATTGACCAGGAAAATTTATTGCAATCTTGCTTTCCCGGGGGTTCTTTTGTTTTTTCAATTCTTTTTTTTTGTTTGCAAAAAAAAAATTTTTCCTCAAAATTTTAATTTCTTTTGCAAAACTTTATTTTTTTGTTATAATTGGGGATTATTTTGACTCCATGGTGCCCGGGTGTTGAAAAATTTGTTAACATTATACAGGTTCACACTAGGACACTCCCTTTTTGCAGTGGTATCGTATGTTTTGCGGGGCAGAAGCGCAGCGGAGCGCATTAATGTAACGCGAAAGACATTAAATTAATGCCGAGCGCGAACCGCCCGCACACACCACTTTTCTTTGCTCTGTCAAAAAAGACGTGCTTGGGAACACGCGCACTCCCCCGCTAAAAATGCGCGCATTAAAAAAAGCGTCTTCTTAGGAGTAAGTAATACCATATATATAAAATACGCAAAAAATAAAGTTTGAAAAAGAAAATAAAGTTTTGCAACGAAAAAAAAGTTTGAGGAAAAAAATTTGCTTTTTGCAAAAAAAAAATAAAAAATTTGCAAAAAAAATGACCCCCGCGCAAAAGAATGTTTTGCAATAATATTTTCCATGGCATATCTATATTTTTTTGCAAAACTGATTTATTTTGGGGTTTGGGTTAGTTTAGCTGCGCTGCATTTTTTCCGTGCGTTCATTTTCTGCGCGTCTCGTTTGTGGCGTTTTTTTTGATGGGGGGGAGAAAGGGGGCAGGGGCGGTAAAATGCCCCCCAAAGGACGTCATCGGCCCGGACGCAGCTCAGATCCAGGTACGTCATGTGAGCAGATGCGCGAGGGGATCGTTCCCTTTTTTTTCAAGCAAAAAAACATGAGGGTTTTCATTTATAATTTTATTAGCAAATGTTTGTTTAGCACGTTTGCTCAATTTAAAGAATTTGTTACCATGCACATCTGCTGTTTTTTTAAATAGCCTTTTAGGGGCATAAATTTTGCCTTGACGTTGGAGTTCATTTCGAAAATCGGGGGACCGTTCTAAAGTTAAGCAAAATACTATACACCTCTAAGTAAATAGATGAAAGGAGAATACAACAGTCAGAAACAACTTTTACTTTTTTCCAGGTGTAAACTATAAGCACCCTTTTATTTTTTTTGATAATTATTAAAATAACTATAAATCAATGAAAAATTTGCTACTTTCATTACAAATGGACTAAACACAATTAAAAAGCTCAAATAAAAAAAGCAATATTTTACTATGATTTACGTTTATTTGAAAAATTTATGAAAAAATAGAAGTGGCATTATAGTGACCGAAGAAACACTTTACAGTATGTTTATAAAAGGAGTCATTTGTTCAAATGCTTTGAGCTTCAAATTTGGCATTTTTTAAATTTAGCCCATTCGGTAATGAAAAATAGCAATTTTTTAATTTTGTTTACGTTTTTTTTAAAATTTCAAAAAAAAAAGGTGTGTTTATTTGACCTGGATGAACTTTAAACTTTGTTTTCTGACTTTTCATTCTCCTTGCATGCTTTTGACGTTAGAGAAGTGTATGTATTTTGCTGAATTTTAGAGCGGCCCCCTAGATTTGCAAAATATCGAAGCCCAAAAAACCAAACTTTTCCCAGCCCCAAACACTTTTATAGCATTAAAATGTTTTGTTTCTTTGGTTACTGCATGTGAAATTAACCAGTGTTGGGTTTTAAGATCTCTTAACCTGTGGGAGACGCCAGCGCACAAAGCGTTCTTTTTTACTTTAGTTCAGAGTTCGCATTTTTAATGAAAATTAGCATTCACTTCAAAAAACAAACGTACATTTTAAAAGAGGTCTAAAACTCAAGTTTTATTCGATCGATTTCGTTTTTCATTTCAAACTCCTGGCAAAAAATTTAAAAATGACGTCTTTGAAAGATAAAAAAAAGAAGCTGATCTTTTGGTTTAAAATTTTTCCACGAGTTTAAAGCATAAACAAACCGCGTGCCATAGCACCGAGATATCAGAGATTTATCAAAAATTTTATCCATCCCCCGTCCCCTTGACGTGCTTTTTTTGTAAAATGTGCATATAAGGGTTTTTTATTTTACATTAGAATATATAATCCAAGGGGGTGTGACCGCTGGGGTTGAGGAAGCCCCCCCAGATCGTAAAACGAATGGGTTCAAATACATTATAAAGCGCTATTAAAGCAATTTTTTATTATTGGTAAGTAATAATAATTGATAAAAATATTTTATTAAATAGGGCTAATTTTTAATTTTGTTCTTTTTTTCCCCTTTTTAATTTTGGTATTGTTCCAAATTTAAAGTTTTAATAGTGTTTTTATTTTAAAAAAAAACTAGGAATTTTTTTTTAAATTTTAGTATTTTATTTTTAGGGTTAGGGTATTTATGGTTTTTGTTAATTCATCCTCCAAAGTGCATTCCAAAAAAATCTTTTTTGAAGTCGGGCTTTTAAGTATAGGCTATTTTTTACAAAAAATTCGGGCTGCGTTTTTCCCAAACACGTTAAAACTAGCAGTAAATCGAACTAATGTGAACAAAAAAAAAGTTCTTCGCTGGGCCTCCCCCAGTTAAAGATTTAAAAAAACACTGTTAATAACGGTTAAAAACAGAAAAAAATTTTTAATGCTATAAAAGGTCCACGAGAAAATAAAAGCAATGTGCATGGTAAAAAACTTCTTAACTTTAGCAAAACTGTAATCACTTAATTTTTTAAAAAAGTTAATAAAATGAAACCAGCATGTTTTAATGCTAGGATAAAGAAAATGACCACCGCATGCATTGCTCATATGACAGTACCCCGGATCAGTAGCCTCCGGGCCCATGAAGCACTTCCCCGGGGGCTGTTTCACGCCCCTGCCCCCTTACTCCACCCCCACGTCAAACCGCGCCACCCAAAACGACGCGCAGAAAAAAAAGAAAGGGACGGGAAAAAAAGCAGCGCAAGTCAAACTAGACCGAACGCAAAATAAAATCAGGGTTTCAAAAAAAAATAGTATGACATGGAAATTTGTATTTCAAAACATTGCTTCGCGCGGGATCTTTAGTTTTGCATTCTTTTTTTTGTTTGCAAAAAAACAAAAATTATTTTCCTCAATACTTTAATTTTCTTTTGCAAAACTTTATTTTTTTGTGTATATATATGGTATTATTTTGACTCCATACTTCTCTCCCTCAAACTGTGTCCTGTGCAGTCACAACTCTCTCTATGCTCATGTGCTAGATATTAATTCTTTCGCACGTTTTATTTCTAGCCTTTTACCGCGTGCAGTGTGAACACTCTGATCCGTTAACATGGGCTCGGAAAAAAGGAGCATCACATCTGTTGCATTCTGATTAGATCGGATGGCATACTGTGGGAGGTCAGGGGCGCGGAAAATCATGCTATAAAGCGATTTAGAAATCGCGCACGCTCAAATCGTGATTTTATGACAATTTCTATCGCACAGCCCTAGAATGAACTGGCAATGAACAGAAAATAACTTAGGCTTATTTAATCATATATATGAAATGATGTTGTTATGTTATGACTTAGACATTTTTACATATATTAACAATATTATTATTTATTTTAATAGTAATTGGCTGCCCACCTTCAATACCATCGCGACCCACTAGGGGGGCCGCGGCCACAGGTTGAATACCACTGGTTTATACTATGTATACTTCGTTTGTTATATACTACATCACTTCATGTTTCAATGGAAGAGAGTGTTGACGTTCTGTTGAACGATGGTGGATGTTGTCACGGGCCCTAAAATGATGGGGGAATTTGCGGTCTCTAATGGTTTTTTTTCTGTTCATGTTACTTCTATTTACCTCTTACAATGTTTTAGTTTTGTCACAGGTAAAACAGATACATTTTGTTTTGCAAATCGTATTAAAATTCATACCTTTGTTTCATTAGATTATGGATAAATTAAAAATTATATCACTTAATATTAAAGGTCTTAACAGTCCAATAAGTGAGCTAAGTTCTTGATCTACTTCCGCAGGAAAGCGATTGATATCGCTCTAATTCAGGAAACTCATCTAAAGAGAGCAGATGTTCAGAGATTACAGAATAAATTTTATAAAGTTGTAGCCTTTTCTACTGATAACACTAAAACTAAAGGTACAGTTATTTTGATTGCACGTAACTGTAATCTCAAGATTGACAGAGAAAGTCAGGATCAATCTGGCAGGCTTGCATATTTTTGTACAAACATTAAGGGGAGGAAAATAGCTTTATATCAATCTATGCTCCTACAATCTTGAGACAAATTTTTTCCCACACGTAATAATCATTACTTTCATTAACAGATATCTTGCTTATCGGAGGGGAATGCATTGCGGTGATTGACTTATTGGCAGATCTTCTTCTGTAGTCAAGTTCAGCTTAATTCCTCAGCTGTGCTTAATGACTTCGTTAAAAACGCGAATTTGGTTGACGTTGGCGGATCGGGGGAACCCGCGATGTAGAAAATATATACTTTTTTTTCGGGCACGACTCTCTGTTTTTTTAGAATAGATATCTACTATGCTCCAAGGCACTTTGAACTCTTTGACCAGACAATTTATACTACCAGCATTCTTGCAGATCATAATTCTTTAAGGTAGAATTGAAGTGTGCTTCAATTTGTTGAATAAGATCTCCGCGGTTGGGTTTCAATATCTCTATTGCTACAGACAATAGTTTTGAGAAGACTTCAAAGCTGGTCTGTCCGTTCTCTTTCTTTCTCATTTACTGTTTGGTGTCCCTGGGTTGAAGACCCCTAATTTTTTTCTGCTGAAAGACTACGAAAGGTTTAAAAAATTTCAATAGATTTTCGATAGCCTTTGGGCTACACTTCATCACGTTACAACAGGCACATAATCAGAGTCAAGTGAACACCATTTAGAAAATACGATGTCAACAGAAAAAAACCTCGATTGTGTCACTAAAAATCTATTTACTCCTCTAATTTCACATTATAATACGCGTCAGACCCAATTACCGCGGACTGAATGATCTTTATTTAGGAAAGGAAACTTGAGGCAAACCCTCAAGTCTGTGATTTCATACATACAAGTAACCCAACACAGTGAGGCTAGTCTTTTTGTGGTTGCCAGACCGAGCAGAACTTTTAAGCCTTAAGAACTGTAAGCAAAATCAGGCAAAAGAACCCTACCATTGAAAAAATTTAAGCCCACCATTTCTGTAGGATTGGTTGGGAATAGCCAGAATAAAGTTAAATTCTCATTTTCGATTTCTTTTCAATAAAAACTCTTACCGTCTGTTACCCCGCCTTTTTGTCCAGTCTCTTACTCCTACAAGAAAACTGACTTAGTCATGAGGAAGACTGACAATCTTTATGACATCCATGTTTACTTTGGAGGAACTTAAAGGTGGCATTACGAGGTGCTAAGAAAGGCAGGGCGCCAGGCTTAGATGGGATCCCCTGCAGAATTATTTTCTAAATATTTTGATCTCTCTCGGCACACTCTGTCTTCCTGACTGCCATCCACCGCCGGCAGTAGAGTGGGCCTTTCATCCTGCAGATGAATACGGCACTTAATATCGCTGATACCCAAAAAAGGGAAAGATCATAGCGGATTGTGCAAACTACAGACCCATTAGTTTGGCTATAAACGACTGATATAAACGTGTATGCCAGAATTCACGCCTTGCAACTGTAGCGCCCCAGCTATGCTCTGATTATAACCAGAGCAGCGCGACCGGCTTCTGCAAAGTGTCTCTCGACTATGCACTAATGCGATCCTCCCCTATGTCAGCTAGGAAATGTCACTAGTATAATGACTTCAATCAACACAACTGGGTAAGAATACCAAAATTAACCTTTAGGTTTTTTAAAACCAGTAAAAAAAAAATAAATAAATGGAAAAAAAGTTTAAA
>NC_056599.1:9114198-9117884 GCF_018340385.1 Cyprinus carpio | reverse complement strand
CTTAGCAGCTCGGCCAAGGTCAGGCCCTAGATGGCAGATGATAGTACTTACTTAATACAAACATGATTTAGACATTTTATTAGGTTGGCTTGAAAAAGCCAACCTACTGATCTGCTACTTAAGCTTTCTATTCTTCTTCTTCTTAGACTAAATTTCTGAACGCTACTCCTCCTAGAGCTTTCAAGCTAGAACCACCAAACTCAGCCCAGATCTTCAGACTGATCTGACTTAGTTTTCATTAAAAATCATAAAAATCCCATAGACTTTCATTGACGGAATTTTCAGATGAGCCAAGCTCCAACTGTCAAAATTCAAATCTAAACAAACTGAAGCCCTTTAGACTCCATCAAGCTTCCCTTCTAATAGCCTTGTTCAGACTGTCAGCCCAAATCTATTTTTTGTGCAAATCCGATTGAGATCCGATCATATTTTACATGGTCTGAACGGCAATAAACTACATGAAATCTGATTTGTACAAATCCGTTTCAAGCTACATTTGTATATGGTTTGGAATCCTATTCAAATCGCATTCCTGGAAATCTGTTTCAGTCTGATCGCTCAGATTGGATTTAGCGTAGCTTTTTTACTTTCTCACGGCATGTAAAACATAAACACGTCAGATGTTTTTGTAAGTAAACATAATAAATGTCTTTGCAGAAACAAGCTCGTGTTGCGAACTGCAAGTCAAGCGGAAATGGACAATATATTGCTAGTATACGCACCTCTTTGCGGAGACGGCAGCACGGGAATAATGCTGCACATACAAAGTTGATTTATTTCACTAATTCCATTCAAAAGTGAAACTTCAAGTCAAGTCAAGTCTGCTTTATTGTCAATTCTTCCACATGTACAGTACATACATACAGAAATCGAATTGCGTTACTCTCAGACCCCGGTGCATACAGATAACACTAACAGTAGAGCCTAAAAATCTAGATCAAATATAAAATATAAGATAAAACTATACAATAAGGGAATGTAAAAAAGACATAATAGAAAAATAAAATAAAAAAAGGTTAATAAAAGTAGCGCAAGGCACAAGGCAGATAGAGTGCAAATCAGTGATGTGAACAAACAGTGCAGATAAAAGATTTTTAGTGCAAAAAGAAGCTTATTCAGTCTGATTAAATTGACAAAGGGCTCAAGAGCAGTTATTTTACTTAAACTGACTGATGAGGTGGTAGAATGACGTCAGTTCCATGATGAATGAGGTAGTGAGCAGACCAATGCTGCACAAAGTGACTGTGCATGACATCGTGATGCCAGTAGAAGGACCTGGAGATGTGGATCATAGGGGAATGGCGAAGTTCAGTGGTGCCTGGGGCAGAAGAGGGACTGGGGGCAAAAGTTCGGCTGCAGTTCAGCTTCCCGACAGCCTGATGGATGAAGCTGTCCCTTCAGTCTGCTGGTCCTGGCCTGGAGACTCCGCAGTCTCCTCCCCTGATGGCAGCAGACTGGAAGAAGCTGTGTGATGGGTGAGTGGGATCACCTGCAATGCAGAGGGCTTTATGAAAGTGAGACAGGTTCCCTGCATGTCCTGGAGGAGAGGGGAGAGAGAGAGAGACACCAACTGATCTTCTCAGCAGCTGCGTTGAAGAGTCTTCCGGCAGGACACATTGCGGAGTGCCATACCACACAGTGATGCAGCTGGTCAAGATGCTCTCGATGGTGCCTCTGTAGAATGTGTACATGATGGGGTGTGGGCTCTGGCTCTCCCAGTTTGCGGAGGAAGCCAGACGCTGCTGTGATTTCTTGGCCAGTGCTGGCAGGTTGTCGGTCCAGGAGAGGTCCCCTGCGATGTGCGCACACCCAGGAACTTGGTGCTGCTCACTCTTCCACAGTCGCGACCGCTGATGGTCAAAGGAACATGCTGGAGTGTGCGCTTCCTCTCTGAAGTCAACAACAATCTCCTTACGTCTTCTCCACGTTCAAGAGATTGTTGTCACTACACCTGGCCAGGTGGCTCACCTTACTCCTGTATTTTGTCTAGGTCTCTGGTTACGCTAATGAGACCCACTACAGTTATTGTCATCCACAAACTTAATGAAAAGGGAGTTGCGGATTATGTGTGGCCGGTGTGCGGTCGTGGGTCAGCAGAGTGAAGAGGAGGGCTCAGCACACATCCTTAGGGGGCCCCAGTGTTCCGGTGTGATGGTGCTGGATGTGTTGCTGCCGACCGTACTGCCTGAGGTCTTCCAGTCAGAAAGTCCAACAGCCAGTTGCACAGCGAAGTCTTGAGCCCCAGCTCGACCAGTTTGTGAATGAGCTGTTGAGGGATGATTGTGTTGAATGCTGAACTGAATCTATGAACAGCACTTCTGACGTTTTGAGTCTTTTTCTCTAGATGTGTGAGCACTGAGTGGAGGGTGGGTTGACACCCGGGATGTTGTCAGGACCCCGGGCTGCGTGCATTGATGATCCTGCTGGATCTCCTCAGCTGTCGGGGTCAGCGTCATCACACCTGGTCACTGGGACGAGGTGGAGTCTTCTGTGCAGTGGTGCTGTTTTTTGCCTCAAAGAGAAGCGAAGAAGAGAAGGTCGTGTTCAGCTCATTCAGCAGAGAGATATTTGCTGTCACAGGTCTGCTGTGGGGGGGCTTGTGGTAGTCGTAATGGTCCTGTATCCCCCTGCCACGGAAGCTCCAGGTGTCTCTTTCTGTCACTGAATTGATGGAGCTATCCTCTGGAGTGCACGATACTCTTGGCCTCTCTGATGCCACCCGGTATGGGTTGGCCCTGGCTGTTCTCAGGCCCACCTCATGCCAGCTCTGAGGCAGGGGTTCTGCGTGGAGTCATTGACCTATTTCGATGCACCCTGTAGGGTTGCCCAGTTTCCAGTCTAGCTGCTTCGCCCCGGTGATGGTTTGTGACTATCTACATTGTGATGTAGGCGTGCGTCTCTAGTAGGTCAGTGGTGTTGTGTAAGTGGCAGCCTGTTAAACATATTCCAGTCAGTTGTATCAAGTCTTGAAGGCGTCGCGACCCTTCTGGCCACTTGAATCTGTTTCTGAACTGGTTTGGCGACTTTAACGAGCGGTCTGTATGCAGGCATTAGCATGAGAGTGTTTTGGTATGGGTCTGTATGCAGGCATTAGGAGGGGCTTTGTAGCTCCTCTCTGTGTGGTGTAAACAAAGTCCAAAATGTTTTACCTCTTGTTGGAAAGTTAATGGTGTGATTTTTGGAACACACTCTTAGTCAGCAGTTTGAAATCCCAGCTATGATAGAAAAGCATCAGGGTGTGCTGTCTGCTCACTGATTGCTGGGCAGTTCATTAGTGCATCGTTCCTGTTGCTGTTGTTGTTGTTGGGAATGTAAGCCGAAGCGAGCAGTATGGCGTATATTCCTCGGCAGATGAGGCCGGGACTTAATAATCATAAACTCCACCAGGGGTGAGCGGTGTTTAGATCACACAGCATACTTCCTAGCTCATTGATGTAAAAACAAAGCCGCGCCTGTGGGTTTTTCCCCCCCGGAGCAAGAGCTCTGTCTGCTTTCGATGCTTAAAGTCAGCTGAGTCAGAGCTGAATGCTTTAGTCCGGAGCTGTCGGCTGAGCCATGTTTCCGTGAACACAAAAAACAACAGTCTCTTACGGTCCTTTTGGGTTGAACGTGTAATGGATGAATCGTTTTTGTCCAAGGCGCGTTAGCCAGTCGGGTGGGGATAGCGGCTTGTGGGTTAGCCGTTA
>NC_056599.1:9113027-9113197 GCF_018340385.1 Cyprinus carpio | reverse complement strand
TATTATTTTATTTAGATCCCATTAACTTCCATAAATTGTTTCAACATAGTTCCGGGTTTCCAGGTACGGGGATGGGGAAATCACATGAGGAGACATATTTGAAATGTGCGTGGCTTTCGTTTACGTCACACTTGGACGTGGGCAGGGTTGTGTCGGGATGGGCGTGACTT
>NC_056599.1:9112878-9112993 GCF_018340385.1 Cyprinus carpio | reverse complement strand
ATGACTTCTGACGTCACACTTGGATGTGGGCGGGGTTGGATGTCCACCGCTGGCTGCAGCGAGCCCTACTTGAAAAAGAGTGATGTTGGGGGTAATGAGTTATATAGTAAGAGAG
>NC_056599.1:9107684-9107751 GCF_018340385.1 Cyprinus carpio | reverse complement strand
CATTTAACAACTGAAGGTCTATGAAACGTTAGCCAATAAAGCATTTTTTTTAAACAATGGCACTTAA
>NC_056599.1:9107315-9107487 GCF_018340385.1 Cyprinus carpio | reverse complement strand
TTCAACACTTTTTTTTTTTATCTCTCTCTCTCTCTCTCCATTTTAACTCTCTATTTAACAGCATTAACTTACAATGAAATACATCTTCTTTCAGGTAGACTGAATGTTATTCTGTCTTGCTAAATGTTGGGCTCATGATCAGTAAGTTGTATTCGCTCAAACTGATTTAGTT
>NC_056599.1:9106872-9107044 GCF_018340385.1 Cyprinus carpio | reverse complement strand
AAAAAAAACAGACCGAATTCAGTTCAGCTGGAGGGGGTTGGGGGGTAGTTCTGTATAACTTGTGGGGGTCGTGAAGGTGTGAATCTCTTGGTCTTTCATATGCACAGGTATCAAACTTGCAGAACAGGTTTAGATAGGACGATTGCCTCGTCATTTTGGTTTTAGGGCAACT
>NC_056599.1:9105561-9106142 GCF_018340385.1 Cyprinus carpio | reverse complement strand
TTACCACTTGAGCTACAGGAAGGGTTGGCCATTCTCAAAACATAAAATATCAATATTTTTTTGTAGCCTATTTACAATGCACAAACCAGAAGCAACAATATCTGCAGAGAAGGGTTGGCCATTCTCAAAACATAAAATATCAATTTTATTTCAATTTTCGTTTTTGTGTTTCAGAGGAAAAAATAGTGTTAAAGCATCTCTCCATTACAGACCGTTCTGAAAGAAGAATTTATGCAAACGGGTATAAAATGCTTTAAAAGCTTTAACAGAGATGTCTAGAGGGTATTTAATAGGTCTGCCCCCCACGTAAGATTTTTCTAGTTACTAGCCGTTCATTTGTCATTATTCAACTAATTGCATGGTTTATATTAAATTTACATCTATAATCCATAATGAGCCTTAATATACTGTATTCTGCGCTCAAGCACATGCATTAAGTTTGCCACAAAGCACAGGCAGAAGTAGCTCAATAATTGTAAAAAAGGAGACATTTTAATTATTTATTAATAAACATTTTTTTTCTTGTCGGCTGCAAGATGAAATTCACAGTGCTGACTCTCTCCATATGGACGCGCCTTTAG
>NC_056599.1:9103904-9104722 GCF_018340385.1 Cyprinus carpio | reverse complement strand
CTTCATGACTTCATGGATGAACAACACCTTAATTAAGACATTAAGTAAGGTGAGTACATCTTCAAGATTTATGATTTATTACACATGATCATGATGTTTTCTTTGTTCACAAAAAACAAGGTCTTTATATACATTGTGGATAAAGCTATGCTTATGGTACATTATTCAAAAAAGCATTATTTCGTGCATGTAAGACTACTTGAATTATTAAATTAATATGCAAGAAACACTGAATCGTTGAATTTTGTTGGTAGCAGTGGAACTTGTGACCACAGCTAGCTAACAATGCTTTTGGGAAATGCATAACAACTCCATCAACACACTAACAACCACTCAGCACACCTTAGCAATGCCTTCACAACTATCCATAACAACCTGACATCATGGCTGTAAATTTTGTATAGACCACTCACATTTTGTTCAGAAAATGTAAAAATCATACTTCTCTTGAGCATTTATTTCATTGGGGAAATCAAAATGCCTTTAATGTAAACCAGCTGACTGTCATTATGCCAATTAAGAGAAGCTACAATAAATGGACAGACATCCATCTACAACATCACCATTTCAATGCATGTGTTGATTGTGGAGGATGATGTAAGTGTTAAGCAAGAAATACACATACTAGTGTGTACATGCAATAAAGGTGTAATTACACAAATGTTATTTTAATTAAAATCGCAAAATTTTGGAAAGATTAAAAATTAACATTTTGAGTGATATTTCATTATAGATTTGTAATACAGATATTTAAAAGTAACATTGATTTAAATAGAAACTGCATAGATGTTTGATGGTAAAACTGTTTTAGAAAGTCT
>NC_056599.1:9103381-9103460 GCF_018340385.1 Cyprinus carpio | reverse complement strand
CAATTATACAGTTATGTTTATTTATCCATTAGAATTAAATATTTTTAATTCTTGTTCTGTTCTGATAAATTTGTTAAAT
>NC_056599.1:9093397-9103373 GCF_018340385.1 Cyprinus carpio | reverse complement strand
AACATTAAGCTCAACCTTTTCCTCCACTGTCACTGCTTTCACCTGGCCGTGATGAGGGGCCTGCTGCTGCAGGGTCTGAAACTGAAATATATGGCTTCAAATGGTTGCTAAATATCCTTTATTGTCACAATACCTTTTTTAAAAGTGTAGGCTAAGTACAAGTTAATTGCTGATTATTTGTCTGTTTAAAATAAATGCAGACTATAGAATCACAGGGTACACTAACCGCCAAACTAGACATTCAGTCTTTGAATTACGTTTTAAAATACTGTAAGTCTTTTTCAATCATTAAGATGTGCATTAAACCTGAGAACAATCCTGTACTTAATGTAAGAACGTGCGCTAACTAATTTGCAATAACAATGCGGTAAAATAGGCGCTAACGATCTGTGTTTTCGCGGGGTGTTAGATTTTGACAATGGAGGGAAATATACAGTGTTTTCATGTAAACTTCTGACTCTGGGGAGAACTGAAGCAGAAGAGTAGACCAGCTGCGCAGCTGTCTGGAGTGGCAGTGTGTTGAGCTCCCAGCTCCGCCTCCGTCTGCTTCTCACTCCCTGTTATTTACCCAGAAATATTGTTTGCTCGCTATGAAGGATGTGATACTATACATTATTGGTATATTATTCAAATAGAGTACGCGAACATAAATGTATGCTATTCTACCTGGAGTAGATATTTTATGTTAAAACAATGTCAATGCTCGATGATGCATTTGGAGCTCACCTTTCTTTTCAAAAAAACTGAGTGAGCAACTGCTTGCACTGTTTCCTCATTTGCCTTTCTCTCTTTAATTTTCTTTTCTTTTCGTTTTTGAGCCCCTGATTTTCCTTTCTTAAATGATAGACATGACTCTTCCCCTGTCTTCCTCATTCATAGATCACGCCTAACTCCAGCTCCTGTCTCATTAACTGATTCAATTTCTCCGCGGGTCCCAGCAGTCAGAAGCACCTGACCCGCGGGGGTCGTACCATTTACATTGATTCGAGAGGGTGGGTGGGGCCTGCACAGCATGAAAATTACTTTTTTTTTATATACCAAACCAGTGCCTAACTACAAGTTTAGTTTTGCACAGAACTTTTTTATTTGTACATAAATGCTATACAAATGTTAGTGCATGTATATTGTATGTATAGAAAACTGACTTCTAAGGGCCCCCCCTGCCTCGGGCCCTGGGTACTCGGTACCCTTTACCCCCCCAGTCCGACGCCCCTGGTTGGAACATTTATGTCTGAGTAATGCCAGTTTGTGGTTTTATATTCATATTTATATGAGTATTTATACGTATATATCTATATTATTTATGTGTGTTGGTAATTTTTTCTCCCCTTTTTCTTATGATGTCATTTTGAATTCTTAACTTTTTGTAATAAAGAGACCTTAAAGTCTGTCTCTCTCTCCATCAGTCTGTATTAACAAGTAGAGACATGTGAGACTTCGTCTCAGGCTTGAAAGCAACACTAACCCTTCTTAAAATACATTATATATGTATCTCCACTTGCAAAAAGAAGCCTGTGATTAATCTGAGGAAAGATATCAGAAAATGACCTCTAATATTTTCCACTATGCCATGCACATACAAAGCAGTGGATTAAAGTAGCAGCCAGTCTGATTCAGAAGGACACCATACATGCTTTGAACCCTCGGTTTTCTCTTTGAAATCTCTGAGCTTACACAGTCAAGGATATGAGGAGTTCTGTAAGCCTGCAGACAAATTAGTTTTTATCAGAACTGTTCAATAAATGTATTTTATTCATTATAATCTACTAATTATCTGATATATTATTCTTATGAAGTGGTATTTCATTATTAAGATGTCCTTGCTCATTTTTATAGTTAATTATTTTTTGTTTATTAAAATGAATTTTTTAGTTAATACCCCTAGTTTACATATCTGTTCAAAGATCAGTTTTCATCTATATTTTCTTAAATATTAATGGTAGGCTTATATGCATGGATTTCGCATAACCCTATCCCTTTTCCTATTTATAAAACAGCTTATATTTATATATAAAAAGAAAAAAAAGTTTATTTTCCTTTCCCTTTCCTATTGCTAAAGTAGGAAAAATCTCTGTTGATCCAAGAACATGTCCTACTTGGCCAAAAATCACACAACCTAAAACTACTTGGAAAAATCACACAACCTATGATCAATAACAGTGTCCTTTGATTAACCAATAGAAAAGTACACATCACATATTCATTCTTAAGAGTAGAATACAATATGTGACCCACATATTCATTCTGGACATTATATCTAATTTGCATTTGGAAGGGGGCATGGATGGAGAAAGTGCTCAGATATGACCCATCATATGTCATGTGTGTGTCCAACATGGAAAAAACACCAACATGGAAAAAGGGTGTGGGTATTCAGTACATCACACATGGTGATACTTGTTTGTCATCCAGAAGACATCACTAATGGTGGACATCGTTAAGCTCGTTGCCTGTTTTCCAGAAACCTCGTATTCCTTGGTGTGCACTTCTGTGAACGGCTTTACGTAATCCTCATGGGTTTGAGAGCTGCTCGCTATCATATCTGTTGATACTGGATGCACTCAGTCATTCAGCTGCTTCTTCTCATTGCATTTGTCATCTCTCAGTCTAAAACACATTGTCTTGTTTGGCAGTGTTTACCGAGCTCTTCCCTTTATCTACACTTCATTTATCATTCACACTTGAGGTCTAATGCATATTCTCTTTCTCTTTGTTATGTTTTCTCCACATGACCTTTTGTAAAATTGCTCTGTCTGATGTACACACTCTGTGCTTTTGCCGTATCCATTAGTATGTGACTACATTCTTCCTTGGATCTCTAATCTCCCATCAATCCTTTGCAAGGTGAGAACTCTTCCTCACCTGTCAGCAACATGTCATGTCACAGTGCCGAGACCAGATTGTTGTGACAAAGCTTGACAACCCAGGCTGAAAGCTTCTTTATCACACTGCAAAAGCACTGAAGGGAAGAACAACGCCTGTGCCAGAAAGTTTTGAATCTGGGACTGTGTTGTGTCTGAATTATTCAGTTGGATTAGTTAACATTAGCAGTTTGTCAATAATTCATTCACCAGGAGAAATGTGGTTTCCAGGACAACTTAACATGGCGTTTAGTCCCCATTGCACACCTCAGATATTTTAAGTAACAGAGCCAGAGATGCTCACTTGCACAATTAAAGTGATGTGAGTTAAAATAAAAAATAAATAAATAAAAACCTTATGAAGGGGATGTGCAGCATACTTAATCTACATTATTACCCGTTGGTCATATGATCATGTTTAATATGTCAACTATAAATCCAGTTCCTACAGGAGTTCAACCATAAATTTTGTCATCCGTTACTCCCTCAAGTTGTTGCAAACCTGTATCAATTTTATTTTTCTGTTTCGAAGAATGTGGATAACCAAAAAATTGCTGGTCCCCATGGGCTTCTGTATGGAAAATAGGGGACTATTAACTGTTTGCATACACATTCTTCAAAATATATTTTTTTATATTCAGCAGAATAATAAAACTCATATTGGTTTGGAACAAACTGAAGGTGAGTAAATGATTACTTTCATTTTTGAGTTAACTATCCCTTTAAGACAGTGTTATCTTACACTAACTGCTTAAGATCAGAACTATGATGAGGTTATGACCAAATGTTTGCAAATAAATAACATTTAATGTGAGCAAGTCAGCTATAAAAATGAATTAATACTCTTATGTACTGCATACCCCATTTAACCACACATATCTATTCAAATACATTAATAAACAAATTAATACAATTTTTTGCCTTCAAAAAAAAAAGGTAAGTTAATTTGGCAAAGTTACACTGTAGCAAATTTCATTATGAGAGATGAAAATCTGCAGTGTTTTTTTAACTTTTGGCAGTGGGTTTATTTGTCATACAAAATGTCCCTTTTCTTCTTACCTGTATGCATGTCTGATGCCATTATACCATAATAAAATAAAGGTGACTGAGACTTTTCTCTGAAATCTGTCCCTTATATAGTGCACTACTTCAGGGAACAGCCATTTTCATCCAAAAAACACGTTCAGTCCCATAATGCATCGCAATTATGAGTAGCCTACAACCAACGGCCAGAGAATATCACGAGTACCCACAGTCAGTGATGGTCTGGGGTGCCATGTCAGCTGCTGGTGTTGGTCCACTGTGTTTTATCAAGGGCAGGGTCAATGCAGCTAGCTATCAGGAGATTTTGGAGCACTTCATGCTTCCATCTGCTGAAAAAGCTTTATGGAGATGAAGATTTCGTTTTTTTCAGCACGACCTGGCACCTGCTCACAGTGCCAAAACCACTGGTAAATGGTTTACTGACCATGGTATTACTGTGCTCAATTGGCCTGCCAACTCTCCTGACCTGAACCCCATAGAGAATCTGTGGGATATTGTGAAGAGAAAGTTGAGAGACGCAAGACCCAACACTCTGGATGAGCTTAAGGCCGCCATCGAAGCATCCTGGGCCTCCATAACACCGTCATTCAGCAGTGCCACAGGCTGATTGCCTCCATGCCACGCCGCATTGAAGCAGTCATTTCTGCAAAAGGATTCCCGCCCGCCAAGTATTGAGTGCATAACTGAACATAATTATTTGAAGGTTGACTTTTTTTTGTATTAAAACACTTTTCTTTATTGGTCGGAATGAAACTATGCTAAATTTTTTGAGATAGGATTTTGGGTTTTCATGAGCTGTATGCCAAAATCATCAGTATTAAAACAATAAAAGACCTGAAATATTTCCAGTTGGTGTGCAAATGAATCTAAAATATATGAAAGTTTAATTTTTATCAT
This sequence comes from Cyprinus carpio, assembly GCF_018340385.1. Classification (NCBI taxonomy): domain Eukaryota; kingdom Metazoa; phylum Chordata; class Actinopteri; order Cypriniformes; family Cyprinidae; genus Cyprinus; species Cyprinus carpio. The sequence continues at coordinate 9,098,571 of NC_056599.1, read as the reverse complement.
TACATTATGGAAAATAAATGAACTTTTTCAAAATATGCTAATTTTTTGAGACGGCACCTGTATATTTCACGATTGGTTCAGACTGAATATTTTAATGCCGTTTTCGCTTTTGGGTTCCCTGCACACGTCTAACGGGGCACATGAGGACCTAGATAACGTATAGCAAACAAGCTTTGCCCCAGAGAGAGAAATGAATACACGTGCCTCTAGCAGTCTGCAATTAAGGTTTATATGGGGAAAAGGTTATGGCAAATGGCAAATAAATTGGGCCAACAATTGATACAGAGGGCGGAGGATGTTTAAGTGCTGGGCTGGTGCGCGGACCAACCAACAACCTGTTCCAGGTTAACCCTCCTTCCAAAAATTACCTATTACATTCACGTATACTACGGGAGCACCGGGACTTCACATGTAAATAGGAGGAAAAAACTCAACGTAGCGTGGTCTTGGCATCGTCCCCTAAGTTTATAAACCGTGCTCATGAATTCTTAAACTGTTCCCTCCGTTGTGGCATAATCGTGCCCGCAGATTAAGAAAGCCGTTCCCACCAAATTTACCAATCCGTGTCGCTTCGCATTTTTGTAAGACCGTAACCGCCGGTTTGTGACACTTGAATGTACCCTGGAGAAGTTCTAATCCAGCGCTGCTTTCAACAATCACGTTCCCTCGCAGTTCATACAGTAAGCTCCCTGTAGGTAGCCTTCGTGTTAACACTACAGTTTTTATTGAATATTATTACGGTAAGGTGGCCATCCAAAACGTTGCTTCTACCACCGCTCGTACCGCCGCCGCCGCGTCTGCAAAAGTGCATTTGCAGCTTTGACCACTGAGTGAAATCGCTTTAATCACAAGTTTTTTCAAACCAAGCGCATCAAAGCACATTTTTCCGCAAATTCGGCGTCAGCTTTGCCTCTCACCCGTTTGTTATGTGTTGACTGCAGTGGCGGGGGAAAATAAGAGGAAGAAGCTTACTTTAGGCTAGTTAAAATATTTAATATTCACAGATGAAAGTTTAGTCCTTATGAAGATATGTGCGAATTCAAGCAGGATAAATATCAAGCCTATGAGCCTGCGTACTTTTATTTTTCTCTACACCATATTTTTAGATTTGACTACATTAAAATATTGTGCAGTATTATTTTATATAATATGAATTTGTGTGTTATATTATTCAAAAGAAATTGTGGTTTACTTTGCATCCAGAGCATTAAAAGTGGTAGCCTATTGTGAGCTAGGCTTGTGTGTTTTATAAATTATTTTTCTTTATTTTTAGTAAAACGCGTGAGGGACTGTATAATTTCAAGCTCCCATTATTTAGGCCTAATTAAAACAAGAAACGAATAAATTAAACCTGCACAGATTTAGCTAAATCATTGAAACTCTAAAGAATGGGACTGATCAATAAAGCGTCCTCATGTGATTAAGAAACTCAAGTTCTCTCATTATAATCAACAAAAATACACCGCGATGTAAAAAAGAGCTTCATTAATTGACAACTTCAGTGATTTTAAATGATGAGTCTTCTTTGCTTGCTTTCATATAATTTAAGTAAAGTAAAATAAATAAATAAATGAAATAAATAGTTCGCAGCCGCATTTAAATGCAGGTTTGTACAATATTCTGTAAAATGTCAGAGTGCACGATTTGCTCGGCTCGCATGATGCAGTGCACATGCAACTTTTATGTCTTATTTGTCTACATTTATCTTCATTTCAAATCTTGTTTGGTTTATTTTGGATAATTGCATGTAAAAAAACAAAAATAAAAAACATTTACTTTGTAATGCATATACCAAAATGTGAATTATTATTCATATTCAAGTGTTTGTCGCGAAAATTATTAATGTATTGACAGGGGAAACGCCCTCGATCGCGTGATTTTTTCCCCTAATAATGCAAATAACTGAAAATCTGGGTGTCTCACATACATGAGAGAAATCTATCTACAGAAAGCTTGGAAATGTCTTTTTAAGCGAATCAATTCAAAGCGAAAGCATGCTATGCTTAATCTGAGAAGGTTTCATTTCTCTCTCTAAAAAGTAGAAATGCATGTGGAGAGAAACCAACACTGTGAATTTCATCTTGCAGCCGACAAGAAAACATTTGTTTATTAATAAATAATTAAAATATGCTCCTTTTTCCTGATTATTAGGTTACTTTCTGCCTGCAATGCTTTGTGACAACTTAATGCATGTTCTTGAAGCATAGAATATATTAAGGCTCATAATGGATTATAGATGTAAATTTAATAAATTTAGTAAATTTAATGTAAACCTGCGATTAATGCGTTCATTAGTTAATAATGACAAATGAGCAGCGACTAGTAACTAGAAAAAATCTTACGTAGGGAGGCAGATCTAGCTAAATACCCTCTAGATTATCTCTGTTTAAAGTTTTAAAGCATTTTATACATCAGCTTTTTGTATAAATTCTTCTTTCAAGACATTCTGTAATGAAGAGATGCCTTAATAATGATTTTCCCTCTGAAACACAAAAACTAAAATTAATTTTTTTTTTATATATCTATGAGGCTTCCTGAGAATGCCTCAACCTTCTGCAGATATTAAAGCCTCTGGTTTTAGATTTAAATCACATAAAGCCCCATAAATATAATGTCCTCCTAAAACTCTATGTTTTTTGTCACCTATAAAACATGTCTAGACGGATACTTACTGATGTCTGACTCTGTTTGGGATTTAGAAATATTTAATATAGGCCTATTATTTATGAATATACATTTTGCAGAAATTTATATCTACACCTAAAAAAATATTGTATGGACGCAACAAAATAAACGGCTGACGCCCACTCAGGGCTCATAGTTGTGGATTAACAACCCTGCATTTGAGATAGAGTATGAGCCGGAGCCGGAGGATTCTTGACTGGAGGAGGAGCGGATTTTTAAAAGTCGGAGCTATGGTTTTCACTCGCTTCCAGCACCGCTTCCATCACGACACCACAACAGACCGTAGTAATATAACTGCATATTAGCCAGAATTCACATGATAAACATATTTAGCTATAGCTTGATACATAATCTCTCCTCGGGATCAGAAGATCATACGATCGCAATAGTCGAGCGTTACAGGCTAGTTCTCAAGGAGTTTGTCTGTTTCTTTTACTGATTATTTCCAGGTTAAAGCGTGATTTAAACAGATACAGCACATTCATTACGTAATCGCTGTCTAATAATGCATTCAAACAAAATGTAATCTTACAGTACTTCATCTGTATCTGATTTGAATGAGCAGAAATCTGTAAGAAATGCATCGCATCTGTAGATAAAATAACTGAATATGTACTCGTTATTTAATACAAACAAAATTTGCACAGCAGAAAGCAGCAATTATACCTTTTAATGCTGGACAATGTTATTAGTTTGGCGGTTAGGAAAAAAGTTTGCACACAGCCTAATCCCCTTTGAAACTGTCCTGTACCATTTATTTATTTATTTTTATTTTAGCTTTTATAGGTGGCTGGCATTATGAAAAATAACATTTCAACTTTATCCACTGAGCGAAAAGGAGCAGTGTTTCTGGTATCAGTGAGCTGAGCCGGATTGATTATTACAATGCTCAAGAGCCGGAGGGGAAATTGTATGATTGCATGATAGTATTAAATTTAAAAAATGTAATAAAATAAAGGTCTTTCCAGCATTAAGGTAATAAAAGCACTGCGCCTTATTAATCATCTTGTCTCAGTTATAAATGACACTGGTAAATGATAAAGAATTGTCTTTAAAACTTGTCTTGAACCAATTTCTGTAAACAGGCTTCTGAATATTGATTTTAAGTAGGGGAGGCAAAAAATCGATTTTCAAATGCATTTAGTTCGATTTTTAGTTATAAATCTGTGTGTGAAAAAAATCTAGGGATTTTTTTTTCAGGGATTAGCTAAACTTTTATGGTGCAAGCACAGTAGCTATCAACATTTGAAGTGGACTTCAAACATTTTTAAAGTTGTTCTATAAAACCTGTTCCCTGCAAGTCTGATACCCTCATAAGGCCCTGTCCATAATGAAAGAACAAGACTACACCTTTATCTCTCTGACTCCCCCACAAGCTATACAGAACTACCCCAGCCCCTCCAGCTGAACTGAACTCCTCGGGTCTGTTTTTTTTGGCTGGCGCAGGAACGCTTGTGTTGTCATGTTACTGGCTGGAAACATGCCTGCACTCACATCAGCCTTGCATTTCTTTTTATTCATTATTTTCTGCAGCCCATATTATTATTTTCACTGACCAAAATAAGAACAAATTATCAATTGATAATTAATCTATTATTTTTTGCTAAAAAGCATTGTCATTTGTGAACGAGGCGCTGAGGCAGGCTGGCACCAAGCTGATCCGGCCAGCTGCTCCCCGCTTCACAGCAAGCGCGGGAGCTCTTCACTGACCCAGCTTCACAGTCAGCGGTTTGCTTTTACCAAATCAGTTCGAGTGAATATTATCTGGATCATTATCATGAGCCCAACATTTAGCAAGTCTGTGAAACATTCAGTCTTTCGTGAAGGAAGACCTAGTTTCATTGACTAATGTGTTAAATAGAGAAAGAAAAAAAACCTAGTGTATGCTATTCTTAACTTAGGATCTCATTATATTGCAGTAACAATCCAAACACACAGACAGCACCCTACTTCTCAGTGTTCGTTCATGGAAAGTAAGGTATTTTATTTTATCCACATCTAATATGGTTTTAAATATATTTGTGTTGAAAACTTAAGTTGCCATTTGCGTGTAAAAAATGCATTATAAAACATTTCATAGACCTTCCGGTTGTTAAGCTTTGAAAAGCATTCCATTTTGGTAATTTTCACTTGTAATTTCACCTCCTAAATTTACACCGGACACCTACCCCATTCTAATACTTATCAATTTGTTCAGGGCCAATGCATTCTTTATGACATTCGGTTTTTTATTTTTCTAATAATGTAATCTCTCTCAACATAAAAGGGACGGCGGGGCAGAAAAAAAGACGACGGAAAAGAAGGCGGGGGCTGATTGCTTCTCTCTGACGCTGGTCGGGATACTACTTTATCGTCGCCGCATCTCGCCGTGAGGGGGGGGGGGGCGAGCGAACCCTCTCGTCGGTGGTATGTCGGTGGCAAAGGGGGGAAGGCGACGAAAGAATGAGAGCGCACGCCTAGCCGCGCCCCAGGGTTCATGTCGTTTCCCG
>NC_056599.1:9089469-9089715 GCF_018340385.1 Cyprinus carpio | reverse complement strand
TTGAAATAATATTTTAGTTGAAAACTTTAAGTGCCATTGTTTAAAAAATGCATTACAGAAACATTTCATAGACCTTCAGTTGTTATGCTTTAAAATCCCATTCCATTTGTAATTTCACTCTATTTTCACCTCCTAAATTACTACCCCAATTCTATAATGATAAAATTTGTTCAGGCCAATGGAGTTTTTTATGACATTATTTATTTTTATTTTTAGAATAATTGTATCCTACATAAATGGGTGAAT
>NC_056599.1:9089202-9089325 GCF_018340385.1 Cyprinus carpio | reverse complement strand
CATGCGAGCGATTAATAGATTTAAAAAATGTGGGTGCTTGGTTTCAGAAAACGAGTACATCTCGTAAAAATGCTATGATGAAAAAGTCATGCTAACTATTAAAACCTTTAATTAAAACCTTTT
>NC_056599.1:9088464-9088983 GCF_018340385.1 Cyprinus carpio | reverse complement strand
TTTTTTTTAATGAACAATTCCTGTATAAAATGTGACCGCAACCTTTATATCAAACATTTTGAAATCGTCCACAGCTGAACATCGCGGGAGGCAGATTGAGCGCGCGGAGTGAATGTGATGCACAAAGTCATTTTTAGATGCAATGGAAAAATAAAGCTGGATAAAAACACAAAAACACGCTAAAAAATAAATTAAGTTTGTGAAAGTTGCATTTTATTACATTCAGAAATAATAACGGCAAGCCTTATAATGCTATAGGCTAATGTACCAACAGGATATTTTTAGTTCCCTTCACTTTACAACAAATCCTTTAAATTCAACACATTTATCAGAACAGAACAAGAATTAGACATATATAATTCTAATGGATAAATATAATTGCAGTATATAATAATATAGGCTTATAAACAAAAAAATAAATAATAATAATTAAAAATAATTTAAAGCGATACAAAAGGTAAGGTTGGGCTTATCTCTCTCATTCAGGACAAATCCAAACATGTTGCCCATTTGAAGCTA
>NC_056599.1:9088271-9088420 GCF_018340385.1 Cyprinus carpio | reverse complement strand
AAATCATAATGAGCAAAACTATGCCAAAGTGGACCGCTACTCGCGCCGCATGGCTGGTGAACGGCTGCTGTTTCCAATGAATAGCCTATGTGCGCGTGAGGCACCAGCGCGATCAAAGTCACAATTCACAATTTTTGGTCACACAGTAA
>NC_056599.1:9087563-9088041 GCF_018340385.1 Cyprinus carpio | reverse complement strand
CTTTCATTTTACAATTACATTCAGTTCGCAATCCGTCCATTTGCGCCACCTGGGGGTAGTATAGCGAATGATTTTAACACGCAACTGACTTGCAGTTAACGCCACGGCCCTGCGGCTGCGGTATTACCCATTTTGGTTGTCTACCTACTGTATTATGTGGAATAAGCCTACAGCAAAGTGTCTTAAGTGATTCTCTATGAAGTGTAGTACGAGGTGGAATACAACAATTTAATAAGAAAGATGTGCATGAAAATCTTGTTTAATTTGTGATAATCTTAGAACTTGACTATTATTGTAAAATAAACCTGGCATTGTGACTGACTCTGGAGTAATTTGTACCTCTTTTGTAAGTCGTTTTGGATAAAAGTTTCTTATGCATAACCTGTATAATAGTATATAATAGGCCTAATGATAAAAATAATAGATTTTTAATTATTATTATTTTAATTTATAGGCTAAACAAATGAGTGCACTTAAG